>NC_057810.1:61189315-61194635 GCF_018294505.1 Triticum aestivum | reverse complement strand
GGGGGGGGACACACCCCGGAGACGCGTGTTGGGCGTTTGCAACCGCCTCAACACTTCCAAATTTGTGAGAGGCCGCCTACGCAAGATTTGACGGTATGCTAGCCCCCGGAGGCCGCCGGCCACAGTCGTAGACGTGCGAAGAGCAATCCGCGTAGAGGGAAGTGTTCAGATACTTCTCCATCACAAAAAATTATGAAAAATTACCATCAGTCCTATAGCACATGTGCCCACGTTGTGTAAAAAACTCATGATTTTATCGCGCTCCAAGTATTTAAGAATATTCACGCTGCATCGTTACCGCAGAACGTCTACTACCGTTTCATTGCCGTCCGTGAGGGGGGCCACAACCCGGAGACGCGTGCTGCCTCTTCGGACATGCCACAACACCACCCCGCATGTATGAGGGCCCGGTACGACGCTCCGGTGGCATTGCTACCCCCCAGGGCCCCCGTCCCGGCTAACCCTGTAGCGTTTGACCACGGGATCTAGCCCTTTGACTTTGCACGGACGGGCTTTGACCAGTGGACCTCTCCACCCAGTTGTATTAGGTCGGCCCAGAGGAACACTTTGGAGCAACATCCGGGCCAAACCCACAGCTACATCCACTCTGTGTAGACCCGACGCGTCCGTTTCCCCCCTCCAGGTGCCGGCGGCGGCGGCGTCCGTGAGGGGGGGGGGGGACACACCCCGGAGACGCGTGCTGGGCGTTTGCAACCGCCTCAACACTTCCAAATTTGTGAGAGGCCTCCTACGCAAGATTTGACGGTATGCTAGCCCCCGGAGGCCGCCGGCCACAGTCGTAGACGTGCGAAGAGCAATCCGCGTAGAGGGAAGTGTTCAGATACTTCTCCATCACAAAAAATTATGAAAAATTACCATCAGTCCTATAGCACATGTGCCCACGTTGTGTAAAAAACTCATGATTTTATCGCGCTCCAAGTATTTAATAATATTCACGCTGCATCGTTACCGCAGAACGTCTACTACCGTTTCATTGCCGTCCGTGAGGGGGGCCACAACCCGGAGACGCGTGCCGCCTCTTCGGACATGCCACAACACCACCCCGCATGTATGAGGGCCCGGTACGACGCTCCGGTGGCATTGCTACCCCCCAGGGCCCCCGTCCCGGCTAACCATGTAGCGTTTGACCACGGGATCTAGCCCTTTGACTTTGCACGGACGGGCTTTGACCAGTGGACCTCTCCACCCGGTTGTGTTAGGTCGGCCCAGAGGAACACTTTGGAGCAACATCCGGGCCAAACCCACAGCTACATCCACTCAGTGTAGACCCGACACGTCCGTTTCCCCCCTCCAGGTGCCGGCGGCGGCGGCGTCCGTGAGGGGGGGGGGGCACGCCCCGGAGACGCGTGCTGGGCGTTTGCAACCGCCTCAACACTTCCAAATTTGTGAGAGGCCGCCTACGCAAGATTTTACGGTATGCTAGCCCCCGGAGGCCGCCGGCCACAGTCGTAGACGTGCGAAGAGCAATCCGCGTAGAGGGAAATGTTCAGATACTTCTCCATCACAAAAAATTATGAAAAATTACCATCAGTCCTATAGCACATGTGCCCACGTTGTGTAAAAAACTCATGATTTTATCGCGCTCCAAGTATTTAATAATATTCACGCTGCATCGTTACCGCAGAACGTCTACTACCGTTTCATTGCCGTCCGTGAGGGGGGCCACAACCCGGAGACGCGTGCCGCCTCTTCGGACATGCCACAACACCACCCCGCATGTATGAGGGCCCGGTACGACGCTCCGGTGGCATTGCTACCCCCCAGGGCCCCCGTCCCGGCTAACCCTGTAGCGTTTGACCACGGGATCTAGCCCTTTGACTTTGCACGGACGGGCTTTGACCAGTGGACCTCTCCACCCGGTTGTGTTAGGTCGGCCCAGAGGAACACTTTGGAGCAACATCCGGGCCAAACCCACAGCTACATCCACTCCGTGTAGACCCGACGCGTCCGTTTCCCTCCTCCAGGTGCCGGCGGCGGCGGCGTCCGTGAGGGGGGGGGGACACACCCCGGAGACGCGTGTTGGGCGTTTGCAACCGCCTCAACACTTCCAAATTTGTGAGAGGCCGCCTACGCAAGATTTGACGGTATGCTAGCCCCCGGAGGCCGCCGGCCACAGTCGTAGACGTGCGAAGAGCAATCCGCGTAGAGGGAAGTGTTCAGATACTTCTCCATCACAAAAAATTATGAAAAATTACCATCAGTCCTATAGCACATGTGCCCACGTTGTGTAAAAAACTCATGATTTTATCGCGCTCCAAGTATTTAAGAATATTCACGCTGCATCGTTACCGCAGAACGTCTACTACCGTTTCATTGCCGTCCGTGAGGGGGGCCACAACCCGGAGACGCGTGCCGCCTCTTCGGACATGCCACAACACCACCCCGCATGTATGAGGGCCCGGTACGACGCTCCGGTGGCATTGCTACCCCCCAGGGCCCCCGTCCCGGCTAACCCTGTAGCGTTTGACCACGGGATCTAGCCCTTTGACTTTGCACGGACGGGCTTTGACCAGTGGACCTCTCCACCCGGTTGTGTTAGGTCGGCCCAGAGGAACACTTTGGAGCAACATCCGGGCCAAACCCACAGCTACATCCACTCCGTGTAGACCCGACGCGTCCGTTTCCCCCCTCCAGGTGCCGGCGGCGGCGGCGTCCGTGAGGGGGGGGGGCACACCCCGGAGACGCGTGCTGGGCGTTTGCAACCACCTCAACACTTCCAAATTTGTGAGAGGCCGCCTACGCAAGATTTGACGGTATGCTAGCCCCCGGAGGCCGCCGGCCACAGTCGTAGACGTGCGAAGAGCAATCCGCGTAGAGGGAAGTGTTCAGATACTTCTCCATCACAAAAAATTATGAAAAATAACCATCAGTCCTATAGCACATGTGCCCACGTTGTGTAAAAAACTCATGATTTTATCGCGCTCCAAGTATTTAATAATATTCACGCTGCATCGTTACCGCAGAACGTCTACTACCGTTTCATTGCCGTCCGTGAGGGGGGCCACAACCCGGAGACGCGTGCCGCCTCTTCGGACATGCCACAACACCACCCCGCATGTATGAGGGCCCGGTACGACGCTCCGGTGGCATTGCTACCCCCCAGGGCCCCCGTCCCGGCTAACCCTGTAGCGTTTGACCACGGGATCTAGCCCTTTGACTTTGCACGGACGGGCTTTGACCAGTGGACCTCTCCACCCGGTTGTGTTAGGTCGGCCCAGAGGAACACTTTGGAGCAACATCCGGGCCAAACCCACAGCTACATCCACTCCGTGTAGACCCGACGCGTCCGTTTCCCCCCTCCAGGTGCCGGCGGCGGCGGCGTCCGTGAGTGGGGGGGGGCACACCCCGGAGACGCGTGCTGGGCGTTTGCAACCGCCTCAACACTTCCAAATTTGTGAGAGGCCGCCTACGCAAGATTTGACGGTATGCTAGCCCCCGGAGGCCGCCGGCCACAGTCGTAGACGTGCGAAGAGCAATCCGCGTAGAGGGAAGTGTTCAGATACTTCTCCATCACAAAAAATTATGAAAAATTACCATCAGTCCTATAGCACATGTGCCCACGTTGTGTAAAAAACTCATGATTTTATCGCGCTCCAAGTATTTAATAATATTCACGCTGCATCGTTACCGCAGAACGTCTACTACCGTTTCATTACCGTCCGTGAGGGGGGCCACAACCCGGAGACGCGTGCCGCCTCTTCGGACATGCCACAACACCACCCCGCATGTATGAGGGCCCGGTACGACGCTCCGGTGGCATTGCTACCCCCCAGGGCCCCCGTCCCGGCTAACCCTGTAGCGTTTGACCACGGGATCTAGCCCTTTGACTTTGCACGGACGGGCTTTGACCAGTGGACCTCTCCACTCGGTTGTGTTAGGTCGGCCCAGAGGAACACTTTGGAGCAACATCCGGGCCAAACCCACAGCTACATCCACTCCGTGTAGACCCGACGCGTCCGTTTCCCCCCTCCGGGTGCCGGCGGCGGCGGCGTCCGTGAGGGGGGGGGCACGCCCCGGAGATGCGTGCTGGGCGTTTGCAACCGCCTCAACACTTCCAAATTTGTGAGAGGCCGCCTATGCAAGATTTGATGGTATGCTAGCCCCCGGAGGCCGCCGGCCAAAGTCGTAGACGTGCGAAGAGCAATCCGCGTAGAGGGAAGTGTTCAGATACTTCTCCATCACAAAAAATTATGAAAAATTACCATCAGTCCTATAGCACATGTGCCCACGTTGTGTAAAAAACTCATGATTTTATCGCGCTCCAAGTATTTAATAATATTCACGCTGCATCGTTACCGCAGAACGTCTACTACCGTTTCATTGCCGTCCGTGAGGGGGGCCACAACCCGGAGACGCGTGCCGCCTCTTCGGACATGCCACAACACCACCCCGCATGTATGAGGGCCCGGTACGACGCTCCGGTGGCATTGCTACCCCCTAGGGCCCCCGTCCCAGCTAACCCTGTAGCGTTTGACCATGGGATCTAGCCCTTTGACTTCGCACGGACGGGCTTTGACCAGTGGACCTCTCCACCTGGTTGTGTTAGGTCGGCCCAGAGGAACACTTTGGAGCAACATCCGGGCCAAACCCACAGCTACATCCACTCCGTGTAGACCCGACGCGTCCGTTTCCCCCCCCAGGTGCCGCCGGCGGCGGCGTCCGTGAGTGGGGGGGGGGCACGCCCCGGAGACGCGTGCTGGGCGTTTGCAACTGCCTCAACACTTCCAAATTTGTGAGAGGCCGCCTACGCAAGATTTGACGGTATGCTAGCCCCCGGATGCCGCCGGCCACAGTCGTAGACGTGCGAAGAGCAATCCGCGTAGAGGGAAGTGTTCATATACTTCTCCATCACAAAAAATTATGAAAAATTACCATCAGTCCTATAGCACATGTGCCCACGTTGTGTAAAAAACTCATGATTTTATCGCGCTCCAAGTATTTAATAATATTCACGCTGCATCGTTACCGCAAAACGTCTACTACCGTTTCATTGCCGTCCGTGAGGGGGGCCACAACCCGGCGACGCGTGCCGCCTCTTCGGACATGCCACAACACCACCCCGCATGTATGAGGGCCCGGTACGATGCTCCGGTGGCATTGCTACCCCCAGGGCCCCCGTCCCGGCTAACCCTGTAGCGTTTGACCACGGGATCTAACCCTTTGACTTTGCACGGACGGGCTTTGACCAGTGGACCTCTCCACCCGGTTGTGTTAGGTCGGCCCAGAGGAACACTTTGGAGCAACATCCGGGCCAAACCCACAGCTACATCCACTCTGTGTAGACCCGACGCGTCCGTTT
>NC_057810.1:61185651-61188076 GCF_018294505.1 Triticum aestivum | reverse complement strand
GTAAAAAACTCATGATTTTATCGCGCTCCAAGTATTTAATAATATTCACGCTGCATCGTTACCGCAGAACGTCTACTACCGTTTCATTGCCGTCCGTGAGGGGGGCCACAACCCGGAGACGCGTGCCGCCTCTTCGGACATGCCACAACACCACCCCGCATGTATGAGGGCCCGGTACGACGCTCCGGTGGCATTGCTACCCCCCAGGGCCCCCGTCCCGGCTAACCCTGTAGCGTTTGACCACGGGATCTAGCCCTTTGACTTTGCACGGACGGGCTTTGACCAGTGGACCTCTCCACCCGGTTGTGTTAGGTCGGCCCAGAGGAACACTTTGGAGCAACATCCGGGCCAAACCCACAGCTACATCCACTCCGTGTAGACCCGACGCGTCCGTTTCCCCCCTCCAGGTGCCGGCGGCGGCGGCGTCAGTGAGGGGGGGGGGGGACACACCCCGGAGACGCGTGCCGGGCGTTTGCAACCGCCTCAACACTTCCAAATTTGTGAGAGGCCGCCTACGCAAGATTTGACGGTATGCTAGCCCCCGGAGGCCGCCGGCCACAGTCGTAGACGTGCGAAGAGCAATCCGCGTAGAGGGAAGTGTTCAGATACTTCTCCATCACAAAAAATTATGAAAAATTACCATCAGTCCTATAGCACATGTGCCCACGTTGTGTAAAAATTCATGATTTTATCGCGCTCCAAGTATTTAATAATATTCACGCTGCATCGTTACCGCAGAACGCCTACTACCGTTTCATTGCCGTCCGTGAGGGGGGCCACAACCCGGAGACGCGTGCCGCCTCTTCGGACATGCCACAACACCACCCCGCATGTATGAGGGCCTGGTACGACGCTCCGGTGGCATTGCTACCCCCCAGGGCCCCCGTCCCGGCTAACCCTGTAGCGTTTGACCACGGGATCTAGCCCTTTGACTTTGCACGGACGGGCTTTGACCAGTGGACCTCTCCACCCGGTTGTGTTAGGTCGGCCCAGAGGAACACTTTGGAGCAACATCCGGGCCAAACCCACAGCTACATCCACTCCGTTTAGACCCGACGCGTCCGTTTCCCCCCTCCAGGTGCCGGCGGCGGCGGCGTCCGTGAGGGGGGGGGGCACGCCCCGGAGACGCGTGCTGGGCGTTTGCAACCGCCTCAACACTTCCAAATTTGTGAGAGGCCGCCTACGCAAGATTTGACGGTATGCTAGCCCCCGGAGGCCGCCGTCCACAGTCGTAGACGTGCGAAGAGCAATCCGCGTGGAGGGAAGTGTTCAGATACTTCTCCATCACAAAAAATTATGAAAAATTACCATCAGTCCTATAGCACATGTGCCCACGTTGTGTAAAAAACTCATGATTTTATCGCGCTCCAAGTATTTAAGAATATTCACGCTGCATCGTTACCGCAGAACGTCTACTACCGTTTCATTGCCGTCCGTGAGGGGGGCCACAACCCGGAGACGCGTGCCGCCTCTTCGGACATGCCACAACACCACCCCGCATGTATGAGGGCCCGGTACGACGCTCCGGTGGCATTGCTACCCCCCAGGGCCCCCGTCCCGGCTAACCCTGTAGCGTTTGACCACGGGATCTAGCCCTTTGACTTTGCACGGACGGGCTTTGACCAGTGGACCTCTCCACCCGGTTGTGTTAGGTCGGCCCAGAGGAACACTTTGGAGCAACATCCGGGCCAAACCCACAGCTACATCCACTCCGTGTAGACCCGACGCGTCCGTTTCCCCCCTCCAGGTGCCGACGGCGGCGACGTCCGTGAGGGGGGGGGGGGGCACACCCCGGAGACGCGTGCTGGGCGTTTGCAACCGCCTCAACACTTCCAAATTTGTGAGAGGCCGTCTACGCAAGATTTGACGGTATGCTAGCCCCCGGAGGCCGCTGGCCACAGTCGTAGACGTGCGAAGAGCAATCCGCGTAGAGGGAAATGTTCAGATACTTCTCCATCACAAAAAATTATGAAAAATTACCATCAGTCCTATAGCACATGTGCCCACGTTGTGTAAAAAACTCATGATTTTATCGCGCTCCAAGTATTTAATAATATTCACGCTGCATCGTTACCGCAGAACGTCTACTACCGTTTCATTGCCGTCCGTGAGGGGGGCCACAACCCGGAGATGCGTGCCGCCTCTTCGGACATGCCACAACACCACCCCGCATGTATGAGGACCCGGTACGACGCTCCGGTGGCATTGCTACCCCCCAGGGCCCCCGTCCCGGCTAACCCTGTAGCGTTTGACCACGGGATCCAGCCCTTTGACTTTGCACGGACGGGCTTTGACCAGTGGACCTCTCCACCCGGTTGTGTTAGGTCGGCCCAGAAGAACACTTTGGAGCAACATCGATCCGGGCCAAACCCACAGCTACATCAACTCCGTGTAGACCCGACGCGTCCGTTTCCCCCCTCCAGGT
>NC_057810.1:61137310-61185387 GCF_018294505.1 Triticum aestivum | reverse complement strand
GGCGGCGGCGTCCATGAGGGGGGGGGGGCACGCCCCGGAGACGCGTGCCGCCTCTTCGGACATGCCACAACACCACCCCGCATGTATGAGGGCCCGCTACGACGCTCCAGTGGCATTGCTACCCCCCAGGGCCCCCGTCCCGCCTAACCCTGGAGCGGTTGACCACGAGATCTAGCCTTCTGACTTCCCACGGACGGGCTTTGACCAGTGGACCTCTCCACCCGGTTGTGTTAGGTCGGCCCAGAGGGACACCCGGGAGTAACATCCGGGCAAAAATCACAGCTACATCCACTCCGTGTAGACCCGACGCGTCCGTTTCCCCCCTCCAGGTGCCGGCGGCGGTGCCGTCCATGAGGGGGGGCACACCGCGGATGTGAGGGGGGTCACTCTCTGGAGACGGGTGTCGGGCGTTTGCAACTGCCACAAAACTTCTGTCGGCATAGCTATTTTTGATTTTAATAAAATATAAGGATCTATATTTAAAAGAACATGACCGCACATTATTAACGTGCTCGAAAAAATACAAACTATATATATATATATATTCATAATATATGAAAAAAAAATACAAACTACATATATATTCATATGTATGTTTATATTTAACATGCTACATGTTAGTTTATATAATAATACACAAAAAAGCATTAAAAAATATGTAGGGAAAAAAATTTAACTATGCCGACGGCCTAGCCGTCGGCATAGATCCGACCAGCGTGCCGCGGATCACTGACGTGGCAGATATGCCGACGGCAGCCGTAGGCATAGCCTCTGCATGGTGCGGCCTGGATCAATGACGTGGCCTGCGGACCTATGCCGACGGCCCCCCGTCTAGGCCGTCGGCATAGCTCTGACGTCGTTTGCCAGGGGGTGGCCGGGCCCCACGGTTATGCCGACGGCCTTCGTAAGCCGACGGTAGCTGTCGGCGTATATGTAGATAGGCCGACGGCCGTTCTATGCCGACGGGTGCCGTCGGCTTATCTCTGCGTAGCCCGACGGCCTTTGTACGCCGACGGCCAGAACCAGGCTGTCGGCATATCTCCGGAGAAGCCGACGGGGGCCGTCGGCATTGTTCTGGCCGTCGGGGTATGGCCCTGTTCCGGTAGTGTCAGTCAACTTGTGAATATTTCTCTAGCTGCATTTGTTGTTAATCCTTGCTCCCTGAAATGTAAGCCAAAGCCAAAGCCAAAGCTCCCACTGCACACAACCCAATCACATAAGTTCACCCCGTTCTGAATACATCACATGCAGGGAGCTCAGTGCAGCCTCTGAAAGTGCCAAGGTGCACAAGAAATGCTGCAGGCTGCAGCCTTCAGGCGATCCGTGCGTCCGAGAGTGCGCGTGCGCTATGCAGAAGAAGAAAGGCGAGGCACATCTTGATTCTTGCGCTATGCGCAGCAGTATAAATACGGGGGAACACCACCCCCAACCAACGGCCCAACCGCCTCGCCACCGCCTCCCACACCAATTCTTCAAACTCCCGCCATCCCCAACGGCCGCCTCCATGGCCTCCTCCCCCTCCTCCTCCTCCACCATGCCCCCCGCCGCCTCCTCCTCCATCTCCATGTCCTCCGCCGCCGCCTCCTCCTCGCGGCCCCCCGCCGACGCAGCGCTCGCGCCGAGCCTCGACTACGACACGGCCTTTCCGGTTCTCGGGAGTTCGCCGTCGCGTCCTCCCAGGGGCGGGAGAGCTGCGCCGCCGCCGCGTCCTCCGGGGAGGAGCGAGGACCGTCTGAGAGGAGGGAAGACGCCCAGCTACACGTTCGACAGCGACACCGTCGGCATGTCGCTTGGTTCGCTCTACGGGCGCGCGGACGATGCCGCAGCAGAGACGACTGCGGCCACGGCCGAGGCGGCGCCGGCGACGACCTCTTCCGCGCCTGCCACGAAGACCTCGGTGGGGACGAGCTCCGCGCGTCCATCGACCTTCGCCGCAGCGGCGGTGGTTCTCTCAGGTGCGATCAGTCCCGGCCGTGTTTCCCTGTTGATTTCTTGCTTTCTTGCAAGCTAGCTAATCGGAGGAATTCGTTCAGGGGCTCCCGCCCTGCTGCCTGCTGTGCAGGTGTTCGGCGACTACCGCTTCGGGTATACGATGGGCGACTTCTTCCAGGACCTCGGGTTGCTGCCGGACCTCCGGCAGCATCTCCAGGTCGTCAACGAGCCGAGGCATCGGCCGCCGCTCCAGTTTCAGGTCCAGCCGCCGCTCAGGCCCCCCGCTACTTCAACGCGCCTCCGCCCCAGTTCGTGCCGCCGAGCTTCGGGCAGCAGTTCCAGGTCTCCGCTCGCCCGCTACACCAAGGGGATGCAGTTCTCGGCGCCGCCCCAGTTCGCGTCGAGCCCTCCGGTGTTCATACGGGTTCAGTTCGAGCATCAGCAGGGGTCCTTCACGGGTTTCGTCAGGGTACAGGACAGGTACACTACGATTTTGCACAGGAATTTGTCATGAACTGCAACTGGTGGTATTCAGATTTTGCTGTAGATGCTATTAGCTGCATTGCAATGATCTCTTGGGGTATATTTTTGTGCTAATCTGCTTATGCTTGATACAGTTTACCGAAACTGTTTTAGTCCCAGAAACAGTTTACTGAAACTGTTGTAGTCTGAAAAAACGTTAACTGAAACTCTTGTAGTCTGAAAAAACAGTTATCTGAAACTCTTGTTGTCTAAAACTCATAGGTGTTGGGAATTGTCTGCAACTGTTGCAATCTTGTTGATAAGTAGATTAAGATATGTTATTGGGGGAATAAATCATTATGGAACTTAAAACTCCAAATCATTTGATTCATCTCCATTTGGCCTTAACATAGAAGATGGTGATGCCCGTTTGAATTAGCCAATTTGTCAGGACAGGTACACTACGATTTTGCACAGGAATTTGTCATGAACTGCAACTGAAGGTCTTTGATTAAATTGTCATGCACAACGTTCATATTCTGGTGTAGATGCTGTTTGCTGCAATACAATGATCTTTTGGGGTTTATTATTGTGCTAATCTGCTAGTGCTTGATACGATTTACTGAAACTTTTTTACTCCCAGAAACAGTTTACTGAAACTGCTGTATGAAAAAACAGTTAACTGAAACTCTTGTAGTCTAAAACTGATAGGTTTTGGAAATTGTCTGCATGCAACTGTTGTAATCTTGTAGATAAGTAAAATAAGATCTGTTATTGGGGGAATAAATCATTATGGAACTTAAAACACCCACTCAGTTTATTCATCTCCTTTTGTCCTTAGCATAGAAGATGATGTGGTATCCATTTGAATTAGCGTCGAATAACTATGTGAAAAAAGTTCAGGTTCTAACAATACTAAATTAAATGAATCTGATTTCTGCACATAAGCTATATTCAGGTTTTGTACATGAGCAGTAATCTTAGATCTTGTTTCTTTTTATTCTACAAAATTCTGAGATTTAGATTGTTCATCTGCCTCGTTCCGATCTTCTTTGGCGAGAATATACTCTGATCTTGAATCTATTATGCAGAATGTACAGATGTTGGTGTAGATACTATTTTACTGCATGAAAATATTTAGAATCTTACTTTAGTTGAGTGCTAATCTGATCGTGCTTGGAAAAAGGTTATTATAGAAGAGTAAAAGTAGTTCATTTAGGATTTGGTAGTTGCCTGAAACTGTTCCAGTCTTATACAAGAGTAAAAGTAGATTGATTTGCCATGTGGATTTGTTCAGTCCTTGATTCAGATAGTTCAGTTCCATTCTGGAACATTTGCCTATAGGTAGATTGGCAAATCAAGTTCAGTCATCTGATTTCACCTTTGCAGATAATATACTAACTTTCTAACCTCTGAATTAATTCCTCAAAAAACAAACCTCTGAACATAATTCAGTTAGTTTTTTTTACAATATCACACTTATAATCATTACAAGCATGTCACATTACATATTGTTTGAAGGTACAGGACAGGTACACTAACATTTTACACAGGAATTTGTCATGCACACTAACTGAAGGTCTTTGATTTAATTTGTCATGCACAACGTTCAGATTCTGGTGTAGATGATGTTTGCTGCATTACAATGATCCTTTGGGGTTTATTATTGTGCTAATCTGCTAGTGCTTGATACAATTTACTAAAACTTTTTTTCTCCCAGAAACAGTTTACTGAACTGTTGTAGTAAAAAACAGTTAACTGAAACTCTTGTAGTTTAAAATTGATAGGTTTTGGGAATTCTCTGCATGCAATTGTTGTAATCTTGTAGATAAGTAAAATAAGATCTGTTATTGGGGGAATAAATCATTATGGAACTTAAAACACCCACTCAGTTTATCCATCTCCTTTTGTCCTTAGCGTAGAAGATGATGTGGTATCCATTTAAATTAGCGTCGAATAACTATGTGAAAAAAGTTCAGGTTCTAACAATACTAAATTAAATGAATCTGATTTCTGCACATAAGCTATATTCAGGTTTTGTACATGAGCTGTAATCTTAGATCTTGTTTCTTTTTATTCTACAAAATTCTGAGATTTAGATTGTTCATCTGCCTCCTTCCGATCTTCTTTGGCGAGAATGTACTCTGATCTTGAATCTGTTATGCAGAATGTACAAATGTTGGTGTAGATACTATTTTACTGCATGAAAATATTTAGAATCTTACTTTAGTTGAGTGCTAATCTGACCGTGCTTGGAAAAAAGGTTATTATAGAAGAGTAAAAGCAGTTCATTTAGGATTTGGTAGTTGCCTGAAACTCTTGCAGTCTTATACAAGAGTAAAAGTAGATTGATTTGCCATGTGGATTTGTTCAGTCCTTGATTCAGATAGTTCAGTTCCATTCTGGAACATTTGCCTATAGATAGATTGGCAAATCATGTTCAGTCATCTGATTTCACCTTTGCAGATAATATACTAATTTTCTAACCTCTGAATTAATTCCTCAAAAAACAAACCTCTGAACATAATTCAGTTATTTTTTTTACAATATCACATTTATAATCATTACAAGCATGTCACATAACATTGTTTGAAGGTCATGAACTGCAACTGAAGGTCTTTGATTTAATTTGTCATGCACAACGTTCAGATTCTGGTGTAGATGCTGTTTGCTGCATTACAATGATCTTTTGCGATTTATTATTGTGCTAATCTGCTAGTGCTTGATACAATTTACTGAAACTTTCTTACTCCCAGAAACAGTTTACTGAAACTGTTGTAGGAAAAAACTGAAACTCTTGTAGTCTAAAACCGATAGGTTTTGCAAATTGTCTGCATGCAACTGTTGTAATCTTGTAGATAACTAAAAGAAGATCTGTCATTGGGAGAGTACATTATTATGAAACTTAAAACTCCAAATCATTTGATTCATCTCCTTTTGGCCTTAACATAGAAGATGGTGATATCCGTTTGAATTAGCCCATTTTACTTGCGTCGAATAAGTGTGTGAACAAAATTCAGGTTCCAACAATTCTAACTAAATGAATCTTATTTCTGCACATGAGCTGTAGATAGGTTACAAGAAATGTACCCAAAATAAAGGTTAAATCTGCTTGGGTAATTAATATTTATGTATTTGCTCTTGACTTGAGTTAAAGTCGGGGGGCCGAAGGCGGCGAGCGACGTGTTGTTGGCGCGTGGGAGGTTCGGGGGCGGGGTGGCGATCCGACTCAGGGTGGCCACCAACATTGGGGCCACGTACTGGTTCCTAGGGCTCAAGGACTGGGTCGGTGAGCTCATGGGTGCACCGCCACGGTATCGCCCCACGGAGTCGTGGAGCTGGCTAGATATTATGGGATGTCCAATCCCCCAGGACATGAAGGGTGAGTGAGGCTTGCACTCAAGGAGTTGATTAATGCATCATCATCATCATCATGATTATTATTATTCCTTCTTGAGCTAGCTAGCTAGCTAGCTCGGCCGGCTGGGCCTGGGCTGACCTTGTTGTGTTGTGATTTCAGACACGTGCAGTCAGAGCGCCTGCCTGATGTGCTTGGAGGCCCAGCACCGGCTGGCGTACGAGCGGAGGCACGGCAGTGATACGTTCCCGTACCACATCCCAGCTTCCACGGCCAAGGACTTGGTGACGAGATGCAAGGCTGCCCGCGTCTGGAACCGCAAGGACGGCGCCACCATTGACAACCAAAGTTTTAAATAGCGCGCTAAGCATCTTAGCGCCGGACCTCTTTCAAATGCTATAGCGTGCTATAGCGGAGCTATAGCGCGCTATTTAAAATGTTTGTTCATTTGTTTGGACCAAAGTCTCTTAGCGCAAGGCCTTTTGTAAACGCTATAGCGTGCTATAGCGGAGCTATAGCGGGCTATTTGAAACAGTGTTGACAACGTGCTGAAGCAAATCCAGCGGGCCGGCGGGGCGGAGGCTTGGCCAGACCAGGACGGCTCGGGGCGGCGGTGCAACCTCCAGGTCAAGTCATGGGAATCCTGGTCGTCCAAGCGGCTGCCCTCGGCCTCCAGCCTCGCGCGTATGATCCGCACTGAGGGGCCGCTCATCGGTTGTTTGGTCGTCGGAGAGGATTACTACGCCGATGGCTGGGAGAAGCGAGTATACAGGGGAGGCTCGGGAAAGAAGGCAGGGCCTCACGCCGTGGTCTGCACGGGATACCGGTACGAGCAGGGCGAGGAGAAGATAGAGGTGGTGGAGAACCACTATTGGGATGGGCCTGCCCAGTGGATTTACAGGACGGCCTTCACGGACTTTACCCAGATCAAGGTTGAGCCTCTCGACGCCTCCCCTCTCTTTATCGGGAAGGAGGTGAGCTGGTGGCGCCGCCTTGAGCGCAGGCTTTGGAGGGAAGAGACGTGCTGGTGGCTCCGCCGCCGTGATATTAGCGAGCAATGGAACAAGACCTTGGCTCTTCACATGAAGCGCTAGGTTTCACCTGTAGGACAGTGGGAAAAAGGACACTGGTACATGAGTGACTATTATTGAATCCTTACGTGCAATGCAAGACGACCCTTCACTTTTTCTTTTCTTTTTGAAATGTGCAACACCCTTCGCTTGATAGGCACACTTAGGACTAGCTAGCTAGGCAGTTAGATTCTAATCAAGCAATGGTCTGATGTATTCATGTACAAGTGATCCTTTAAAATTTTAATAATAACTAGCACAAATGCCCGTGCCTTGCAATGGGAGAAAAAGAATAGGAAAACACTACGACATGACGGGCATATGTCCCGACAGGCATAGACATTGGCGTCTCACCCATGATGTCATCATCACATAAGCAATGGGTTGTACATCTCCACTCCTTGACAAGATCAGACAGCACTAGTATGGTTGCCTGGCTGCACACCGCGATGAACGCTTGCACCGTATCTTTTTCAAAAAAAAAAGGAAGTATAGAACACCCTTACCCTAATTAATAAGAAAGGATCAAGGACCCTCTCCACCGGTCCACGCCCTCAATACCAAAACAGAATACCACATTGACATTGCTTATCCTCCATCTCACCCCTTGCCAACGATAGCTTACGGATGTTAAATAACAACTATGCTAAAATTATTTAGTGATTTGTATTTATAACCCATCTCACATCATAAAATGATATAAGAAGATGTAAAGAAACATCCTTTGGAAAATAATTTCTAGATTATTATGCTCTTTAGAATTATTACTATAGAGTTTAAAATAAGTAAATTTGAATTACCAAGCAGGAAGGAAATTGTACACTGTAATTTCAAGTCCAACAGTCCAACTTAGAAGGCTCCATCAAATATATATGTTGTTTAGAATTATTACTATAGAGTTTAAAATAAGTAAACTTGAATTAGCAAGTTGGAAGGAAATTGTACACTATAATTTCAAGTATAGGTTAGACGGATCCATCAAATATAATGTACATCTATGGTCTGAATTCTTCCCTTTTTAAGACATCCATGAACATTCAGTTACATTTTAGTTCCATAGCCCAAGATCAATTGTGAATCATGAACCCCAAGAAACGGGATCAAGGAGTCAATATTGAACTTCAAAATCCAAAGATGAAACATTACGGTACATACATGTTCCCGTGGGGAGCCTCTGTACCTCTCCATAGCACACTGTAGCATCACATGAAGCCACCCAGCAGCCAACAAATAAGATTGACCTGTCAAAAGTAGATCCCAAAAAAATCCCTAGCATCAACTGTAAATCAAACCGGGAGCTTCTTCCACAGAGTGTAGATGTCATAGCACGGCAACAGCACACGCTCCACAATGTTAGTAGCATAATCTTGTGCATCCATATTTTGTGAAGGCGGCGAGGCGCTCGTCCACGACTAGCTGTTGATGGCATCCACTGCGTGACTGCGTCCACGGCAAGTCGTCCGTTGACGGTATCCTAGGCCAGGGTACCAACCTATCCGGTCCATGCACTTCGGGCTGGGCCAAAGGGCTCTCATTCTTCACAAGATGGACTCCGGTGGTCGTACGCTGGGGAGAAGATTAGGACCTTATCTACCAAAGATTTGCCATATACTCCAAGACCTCTTCGGTCGCCTCCAAGCCAGGATACTAACCTTGTAACCGTAGATGCCCTACTCGGCGTGTATATAAGCCGAGGGGTTTAGCCTTTAGAGAGGACATCAACGCAATCTCATTCTCCTAGCCCAAGAGTTAGAACACATTTGAAGATCTTGAGGTAGATCAACTCTATACTTGTAACATGTCCATCAATATAAACAAGAGCAGGACGTAGGGTTTTACTTGCATTAAGAGGGTCCGAACCTAGGAAAACGTCATCTCCCTGTTCCTGTTACCATCTACCCAAGATCCATAGCTCGGGACCCCCTACCCCGAGATCTGCCGGTTTTTACCCTGACACTGGTGCTTTCATTGAGAGTTCCGCTATGAGATCGATAGAAGGATCGATGGCTCATCTGCAAATAACTTGCGACAACAGTTGCGGGAACGTTTACGTCCTCCCCGATCAGCTCTTTGTGTTCGGTGGCATGACCTTCTGCGCTGACTCGGCTGGCCATCTAGTCCCCGAGGAGAACTATGCCCCAGGTCAGATCGTGACCTTTGAAGGCTTGGAGTACACCACGGATTCCCGTGGGGAGCTCATCCTGACAAGCTGGTCTCCCAGCTAGGGGGTGGAGTCTCCTGACAATGGAATCCTAACTCCGGGACCGATCTTCGTTGAGAACGCTGGGCTACGATCTTTGGCATTGCCAAAGAGCCCTGACGTAACGACACCGGATGATCTCTCCTCGACCCCTGCTCCCGATTCAAATCCAGCCCGTATGTCTGAATCTACATCAAATTCGTAGCAGACCCCGACGCTGGACCTAGAACTGTCCACGGTCCTCTCCGTGCTAAGACCACACCGAACTATATGCCGGCCATACTTCAAGTTAGCCCTGCCTATAGGCCGGCCGTGACTATCGAAGAGTTGTCTTGCTTAAACAAGACGCTTGACCGCATCCAGAACATGTCAATCATGGACGACAAGACTTCGGTTTACGACAAAATCGGACTTAAAATCAATGACCGGGAAATTTACATCCCACCACCACCCACCTAGTCGCCACCGTCGGTGATTTAACCTATATACTCAACTACGATGAAGCAACCAACATGGATGAAGATGTTGAGGGCCTCTCTGGAAACACCTCGCCGTTGAGAAAAACCGGCAAATGGATAGCAACATAAACCTGTGATGTCTACATGGTCGACACCCCAAAATCCCCTCCAAGACATCGGGGTGGACACAGAAGGGTACCAATGGGGAACCCAGCGGGAACAACGCTAATGCCGACACAGCGGCCAAAGATGCAGAGCGTCTAGGAGAGGACTTTCAAGCCTCCCCAGATCGCCACGTAGAACCCGAAGGAATCCCAGGAACTCGGATCCCGACAACCTCTTTGAAGGGGCCCATGATAATTACATGTCGAAATCCGAGGAGGGCGTGAGCCTCGGAACTGAAGACCTCATAGTTCCAGAAAACCCCGTTGAGCAGGAATGCTTCCGGTAGTGCCTAGTCTCTACCGCTCGAAGCATGAAGTGGAAATAACAACAACTGCAGGCCAATGAAGATGCGCTAAATGACAAGTGGGTCAAAATACTTTCAGTCAAACAAGACCTTGAAGAGCGGCACCATACCACGCCTAAATCTTACCCACGTAGACGCTAACTGCCTGAATTCAATGACGAACTAACTATTGATGTACCTGAACATCCCCCTCGAGGACGAGACATGCTAGCATGGGAGGATTTCCACACTCAGCCCACTCATCGCCGTTATGGCAAGGACCTAGTGGATTATTTAGACCCTCACGACATTCAGTGACATATCGAGGCAAAACAAGCGCCTCCTCAGTGGATCTACGGATCACGAGGACGTGCGCTTGTCGGACCGGACGGTTACAATGCCTGGTTAGACAGGAAAAGTTGGGCCCAAGACCAAGCCTACACACGGCTTTCTCCCGACCTCCGACGGGATACCAGTCGGTTCCGAGGTCTAGCACACCCGAGCTATTTTACAGATAGGGTAATGGAACATCAATTCCCATAAGGGTTTAAGCCTATCAATATAGAATCATACGGTGGCACTACAGACCCAGCAGTACGGATTGAAGATTTTTTTTCTCCATATTCACATGGCTAATGGATATGACCTCCACGCCATCAAATACTTGTCGCTCAAGTTAAAAGGCAAGGCATTGGATTAACAGCCTGCCTCCGCAATATGATCGGAAAGTCTGCCCACTGGTTGAAGTTCACGTCATAAGTGATGTCCACATCAATGGCTCAATCAGACCACGATCTTAAATCACTCACTTTCAATGTGGAGAGATATTGATTTGAGCGGGAGCGCACTTTATATTAAAATTTGTTTAAACATTAGTGCATCTTAATTATAAACAATTCTAAGTGTAGGTTGCATTATAGTTGTAGAATTAGGGATCACGGTTCCACCTTTTATGTTGAAATTGATTGAGATGTTTTATTTGGTTATATCTTTATGATTAGTAAACATAATTAGAGAATCGCCCTATAGAGTGCCGAGAAAGATAGTTTCATTGCATGCTTACAATACTTTCCTGCTGATGGTATGAATGACGTGACTCATGTCCTTTGATCCAAAAGGCTAGAATCCTATCACAGTCTGCTTACTTCTAAAAGGCTAAAACTTCAAAATGTTTGGGATAGTCATGTGATAATCTTGGAACTATTTTTTCCAGAAACAAACAACGGCTAAAAGATATATGATATCTAAAGAAGTGTTTTCTTGCAAGTTCTAGTGAAGCATTCAACTATGTGTAAGACTGAAATATATAGGACCCGGGAGAATATCAGTCATGTGTCGATGGTCAGAACTTAAAGAGAAAGAACAAATCCAAAAGGATGTAATAAGACTTACACGCCTAGGGAAGTTCGAGGCCTATGCAACTCTTCAAGTTGGATGCTTCTTCTATGAGTAGGAGAAATATTGGAAGTAAATCTATGAGAACTAAAAGGGCAGAAAGAAAAGAAGACTGGAATGTCCAATTCAGGTATGAATCTCACAAGTTATAAGATGTCGAGAAAGTTGGTCAAATAAAATGTAATTCTTGGGAAATGTGATTAAATTGTTAATCATTAATTCTTCGACATTGTGGTCAAAACTTTATCACAAGGATATCAACTCGATTACATGTTGTTGTGAATCATTGCAAAAAAACTACAACGGCCTAAATGACCAAGAAATAATGATGTTAAAACATTTAATGGAAACTTTGTAAAAATTACAATATTTCCATCATTATATTTCCTCTGTACTTATCATAATACATTTTAGAGTTTTGTACACTCTAGCACATTGCATAGAAGTTGCAAGGAGGGTGTTCATGAGAGAACAACAGTTGTTCGTTGTTCTGAACAAAAGGCCATACTCCTATTGTGAATAAGAGGTATGCTATAAATATTTATGATAAAATCTATCATCCATAACACTGACGCTAAATGTCGCAAGACTAAAAGAATACCATACTGTATGGCACTGCATTTAGTCACATTGGGGAAACCAACATGGAGCAATTCCATGGTAAAGGATTTTGAAGTCATCTGATTATGAATCATCTGACACTTGCAACTTTCGTATAATTAGTGAAGTACACTAAAATGCCGTTCACGGGCCATAAAAAACGAGCAACAAAATAATTGGAAATATGCATGTTGATTTTTATAGTCCAATATGTGTGGTTGTAAGTAGTGGATTTATCTATCTTCAAGGATGACTCAAGTAGATATTTATTTACTTATTGAGACATAAATATAGATCCTTTGAAATGTTTTCAGAAGGTCTTCAGGATGAAGTAGAACTTATTGTATCAAGAAAATTATGTTTCTTCAATTAGATTGCGGAAAGGAATATGTGAGTTACAAATTTAGCGGATGGTCTGATGAGTTGTGAAAAGTATTTTATAGATTGCACCTCCCAGAGCACTGCTAAGATTAGAGTATTTTGAGTAGATGTAATCAAACTATGTATGATATGGTGAGATCAAAGATGACATTAATTATTTCACCAATATATTTTTGGTGTGATGCTTTAGTGACCGTGGCTTTTATAATGAAAAGAGCGCCATCAAATTTGTTGAAATAAGTGCTACTTTGTAGGTTATCCCAAATGGTTGGGTATTCCTCTATCATTACGCCGAGGCAAAGTATTTTGCCACGGAGTGCCGATATTTTGAAGTTCTCTGCAAAAGAGTGAGTGGGAGGATAGTGCAACTCGACAACATTGCAGAATCTTCATGATTAGGTCAAAGAAAAGAAACACCAAAAGTAATTATATAAATTTCCTATTGTGACTAATATGAAAGTATTTACATGAGATATAAAGACTTTGGTCGAACTTGCAGTTGAACTACATAGGTTGGGCAAATTCGTACAGACATTTGTGGTGTGCAGATGAAATATAGTTGAACAAACAATGAACCTATAATACACAAAGAAGTGTTGATGGGCCCTAACTCCGAAAATTGGCTATATGCCAAAGTTATCTGAGATAATATCCATTTACATAATTCAAGTTTAGAACATGATAAACCCTCCAGAAGACTTAGAGTCTGACGAAAAGTAATGGATCTATAATCTGACAAAGATAAAAAAAATGTTTTATAAAGCTTGAATTGTTACTACTAGCTTATGATACAAGATCGAGAATTTAACTATAACAAAATTGTCTCATCATAGCAAAACTTAAAGTCAGTTCGGGTTAAACTAGAATGTTAAATATTTCAGTTTTGAGATATAATAATGGATGTCAAAATGATTTCCATTGGATCGAATAGAGCAAAGGTTGTATATGTGAGACGGTCCAAGGTAATTTTTTGATCCAGAAGATGAGTAAGTGTGCAAACTTCAAGAGATCCTATAATGGACTAAAGCAAGCATAATGGATTTGGAATCTTTGTTCTAATGGATTGATCAAATAATTTAATTTTATCGAGGAAAGCCAAGATGTTTGTATTTACAAGAAAGTAAGTGGGAGCATGATAATATTTATAAACACTGTGTTTGGATGACTCATTCTCAATTGGAAATTATATAAATTTCTTGACAGGAATTAAAACTTTGTTGGAACTAGTTTTTCAGTAAAGTACTTAGGCAATAGAGCCTTGGAATTAGGTACAATGATCTATGGAGATAGTAGTGTCTAATAGGGCTTAGCCAAAATATGTATTGACAAGATACTAAAACAGTTTAGTATGAAAAAACATCAAGAAGAGTTTCTTGTGATAGTCACATGGAAGGAGTTTTAGCAAGAATCGGCATCCTGAAATACTGATGAGTGAAATACATGACTTCAATCACACTTGTATTCCCAGGTATGTAAATAATCAGATATGTCCAGTACTCCAAGTTAGTTGTGGGTAAGTTACCAGAATGATCAAATTGTGGATAATAGCAATAGTAGAAATGTCATTAAGTACTGATGACATGTTTCTCGCATATGGAGAAAATGAAGAAATTATTGTAAGGAGTTACATCAATACATACTCGTTGTAAGTACGTAGTACATCGATAAAATCTTCATCGGTGCTCCAAGCGATTTTCGATTTCAAATCAATGATTTATGGTGGCGCAATAAGTTGGAATATATCCAAGAAACTTACTATGGTGAATTTTATAACAAAAGACTGAGTATATTCTTGCTTTAAAAGCACCAAATGGAGGGTGATGAATCAAAAGTTCATTTATGAACTTGCTATTATTTCTAGATGATTGTGCTATTTGAACACTGTTCTTAATAGTGGTTCCACAACTCAGTCTAAGGAATCAATGGTCCTACTAGTGATTCCATACATAGAAAGTCAGTTTCACACAAATTGTGAATTCTTGTGAAAGCATAATAGATGACTACTGCAGGATGCTGCTAACGCGACACTACGATCAGAGGCCCATTCAAGAAACTGTGTGCGATGCAATGATCGCAAATGGTGGTGTAAGAGAACCGTCAAAAATGTGCAAAACATTTACGATGACGGATGCATCAATCAAGGTTCAGATTTTAGTTGCGTGTGCGATGAAGGGCATATGGTTCAGTTCAATGAACTGTTTGCGACGAGGAGGAACAAAAGAAACGGGCAGCCAGATGAAGGTGTGTGTGATATACAGCATACGGTTCACTCGGTTGAACTATTTCTGATTAGGCAACACAAAAGAAATGGTTAGGCAGATCAAGGTGTGTGCGATATACGGCATGCGGTTCACTCGGATGAACTGTTTGCGTTGAGACAAGAGAACAAAAATGGTTCAATATAACAAGATGTGTGTGATACACGGCAAATATGTCTGTAATCAGAAATGTGTGCGAAGACCGATAATAACACAGACGATTGCTTCTAATAAGACGTATGTGATATGCTCTGTCTACACAACATGTATTGGCCATTGGGGGATGGACGGTCATCCGAATGTGCCATAATGATGCGAAGAGGCATCCTATATCAGCAAGGACTAGTTGTTCCACCAGTAGCTCATCTAAGAGAACTCTCAAGTTAAGTGTGCTCAGGCTGGAGCAGCCATCAAATGGGTGACTGGATGGGAAGTTGTGTTGATGTTAAATTAACTGATAGGATGGGTCATATCGGTCAAATGACCGAAATGACCCATTCCCTCAGCTAACTTAATCTCGAGGTCCTTGTTTTTTATTTTTATTTATTTTTAACATATGTTAAAGAAGGTCTACCACATTACATTTTGACAATGTGTATACGTGGGATACAGTTGATCCATCCGACCTGTTAGTGATGGAATAAGCCGTGTGTGTTGTGGGCAAATGCTTGCTAGTGTACAACCATTTGCGGTTGATGAATTCATCACCGACGGGTTCCCTAGTGTGGTCCGTGTTCATCTGATCATCATCTACTTCTTGTGCTAGCTCGATGTTCCTCTATATTGTAAGCTTCAATTAATTTTGATGGCGTTCTATGAACACGCCACCGTTTCCCGCTATTTCCTCACCAATTTCTCGCCACCCATCGATATTGCACATAAACCTAGACACGACACGACGCACGAAGGCAACAAGCGCAGCCTGTAGCACATCCACCTTTTCCAAGCATGCCAACGCACCAAAGCGCCGCCTCTACCATCAACCTTGTCGACAAGGAAAACCAGATGGCGCCACGGCCCGTCGAGGCCGCGGCGCTCGACAACGCGATGGAGGACACCGTGATGCGCGTCATCGCCAGGGTTGAGCAGACCTTTGGCGCATAGCGCTTCAGCGTCGAGAGGCTGCAGCTCGCCGCACAACATGATCGATGGCACGCCGCAGAGCAAGCAAGGCGCATCCACGCTAATAGGCTGCAGCTCACCGCACAACGAGAGCGTTGGAGCACCGCAGAGCAAGAGCGGATCCATCGGCGCTTGCCTCTGTCGACAGGGCGTCACAGCTAGGTACACGTCCCGTCAGTACCCCCATTCCTCGCTAGGAGTTGGCACAGGCCCTCTGCACCGTACTTGCACCAGAGTCCGGTCACGCCGTACTTGCACCGGACGCCCACCGTGCCGTTCACATGGGTCGCACCGTTTGCCTTGTCCGTGGCCCGCTCGATGCCAACGCGCTGGTCAGTAGGCTCGACCGCCTCCTTGGCCCAGGTGTCCACCCGTGCACAGTAGAGGAACATGGCTGTCGCATCCTCGAGGTGGTGATTGTCGGTGGAAGCGACACCTATGGGATCACTGGATCCCTACTACTGTCGGCGGGCGCGAGGTTGTGGAAAGAGCGGGTCTAGGAGCCAGCACAAAGATCGTTTACCCAGGTTCGAGCCGCGAGGATGCATAATACCCTAGTCTTGCTTTGGTGTATATTTGAGTGTTCTTGAGCTAGCCACGATACGTGACTTGTTCAAAAGAGCCGAATCCCCCTCCAGTATGCCTCCGGCCTCCTTTTATAGAGAAAGGGGATGCCTCAGTGGCACACAGGAGGCGGAAAGATGTAGAGTGGATGAGCTTATCGCCTGTCATTACGGGACAAATGCATTAAATGCGCCCCTTAGGTGTCCCCTTGCTTTATTGGGGACGGTAACAAGGCCCATACCGTCTGTCGCCGCCTCGCCTTGCTTCGACACGCGTCCTGGCCAACGAGGCGTGTGGCGCCATGTAGGCTAGTAGGCTGCTGAGCTGGTGCGGTGGCAGCGTTTTCACGAAGATCTGCACGTGAACGCGTAGGTGCTTGCTGAGTTGGTCGAGAGGCTGCACATCACCAGCAGGTGCTCTCCTAGCTGGCTGGGTTGATAGCTGCATGGGAATGGCGGTGGAGTCTTGGCAGGTGCTGGCCTGGCCGCGGCCCTGCTGATGTCCTCGGCAAGGGTCTTCCCATGGCAGCGCGGTCGTCCCCGGCAAGGATCCTGCCAGAGGCCTCGTGGATTTCCTCGACGAGGATCTTGCCGAGCATCGTCGTCTTCTGGTCCCCATCTGATCTTGCATGCTTATGACCTTCATGAAGATCTGCATGCCACCATGGAGGTGCCTCCCGAGCCTTGGTTCCAATGTGGTTGATGGCGTTGGAACCCTTGGGCTCAAGGGTGGCATGCTCTGCTGGCGTTGGGAAAGTTGCCCCAACAAGGCTCTTGTCGGGGCTGCGGAGGCTGCCCCGTCAAGGGTCTTGCTGGGGGAGTCTACCTTGCCCTCTTGCTTCTTGTGTCTCCGGTCTTGGGGTTGCCTTGATTGTCTTGTGGCTTTGGATTCCCTCCTCTGCCCTGCTAAGTGTGGCCGTGGGCGCGACTCTGACTGCGCACAAGTAAAGGGGTACAAAGGAGAGCCCCTACTTTTGTACACCGACAGGAGCCCCCGGACCTGGGCCACACATTAGCGCAACGTGTTGTTTGGCTAGGCCCAGAATGGTGTGCGGGCAGGCGGGGCGATTTTTTTACCGTGGTAACTCCCTTGCTTGTTGCGCTCCCCCACGACCCGCGTTGAATATGTGACTTGGGGATCATGCGTGGTGGTGACCGAAGCATGCCTGCGTCATCCTGTGGTGAATAGTACAGAGGCGGCTCGCGTGTCCCTTTAAGACTGCAGGTCCGGTGCACATTTACTTTCTCCACCTTGGGACCGTCGTTCCACGTTTCCTACTACGCCCGCCCCTTGCGCCATGTACACTGCATGCACGGCGTGGGGTAGGTGACAGACGCACGGTATATGGGAAGGCGCGCGGTGGCCGATACTCACGTGCCTTGATTGGGCGGAGAGGGCGGTCGATGACTTCGCTCATCGCCACTTAATGAGCCGGACCCGAGCGGGTTCTTCAGAGGCACAGAGCTAGTCTTTTAGCCTTCTCTGCTCATCTATAAGAAGGGGACTCAGGAGGAGGAGGAGGAGCATCCCCTCGTGTATCCCCTTCGTCGCCATTCTCCATCCATTGCTATGACGAGAGGGTGCGCCGGTGCTCCGATGGCAGCGACGAGGGTCTCTGCTCGACAGCGTGCCCCTCCCTCCCAAGAGCTCATGGCGGCAGAGCCGGCCGTGAGAGGAAGGGGGAGGGGGCGAGGTCAAGGCCGCCGTGGCGTTTGGGGAAGAGGAGGACGGGGCGGTGATGACCCATAAGGGTAGGGGATCAATCATAGTTCTTTCGATAAGTAAGAGTGTCGAACCCAACAAGGAGCAGAAGAAATGATAAGCAGTTTTCGGTAAGGTTTTCTCTGCAAGCACTCAAATTGTAGGTGATAGATAATTCTGTGATAAGATAAATAGTAACGAGTAACAAGTAAATAAAGTAAATAAAGTGCGTCAAGGTATCCCAATCCTTTACGTAGCAAAGGATAAGCCTGGACAATTTCTAATAACGAGAAAGGAGTTCCCGAGGACACATGGGAATTATCGTCAAGCTAGTTTTCATCACGTTCATATGATTCGCGTTCGGTACTTTGATAATTTGATATGTGGGTGGACCAGTACTTGGGTACTGTCCTAACTTGGACAAGCATCCCACGTATGATTAACCCCTATTGCAAGCGTCCGTAACTACAAAAGAAGTATTAAGGTAAACCTAACCATATCATTAATCATATGGATCCATATCAGCCCCTAATGAAGCAACGCATAAACTAGGGTTTAAGCTTCTTTCACTCTAGCAACCCATCATCTACTTATTACTTCCCCATGCCTTCCTCTAGGCCCAATAATGGTGAAGTGTCATGTAGTCGACGTTCACATAACACCACTAGAGGAAAATACAACATACATCTCATCAAAATATCGAACGAATACCAAATTCACATGACTACTAATAGCAAGACTTCACCCATGTCCTCAGGAACAAACGTAACTACTCACAAAGCATATTCATGTTCAAAATCAAAGGAGTAATAATATGCATAAAGGATTTGAACATATGATCTTCCACCAAGTAAACCAATTAGCATCAACTACAAGGAGTAATCAACACTACTAGCAACCCACAGGTACCAATTTGTGGTTTTGATACAAGATTGGATACAAGAGATGAACTAGGGTTTTGAGAGGAGATGGTGCTGGTAAAGATGTTGATGGAGATTGACCCCCTCCCGATGATAGGATCGTTGGTGATGACGTTTGTGATGATTTCCCCCTCCCGGAGGGAAGTGTCCCCGGCAGAACAGCTCCGCCAAAGCCCTAGATTGATTCCGCCAAGGTTCCTCCTCGTGGCGGCGGAGTTTCATCCCGTAAGCTTGCCCACAATTTTTTCCAGGGTAAAAGCGATGATATAGCAGAAGATGGACACCGGAGGCCCACCAGGGGGCCCGGGAGATAGGGGGCGCGCCCTATAAGGGTGCGCGCCCTCCTCTCTCCTGGACAGGGTGTGGGCCCCCTAGTGTATTTTTTTCTCTCAAAAATTCTTATTAAATCAAAAAGATGTTTCGTGGAGTTTCAGGACTTTTGGAGATGTGCAGAATAGGTTTCCAATGTTTGCTCCTTTTCCAGCCAGAATTCCAGCTGCCGGCATTCCCCCTCTTCATGGTAAACCTTGTAAAATAAGAGAGAATAGCCATAAGTATTGAGATATAATATGTAATAACAGCCCATAATGCAATAAATATTGATATAAAAGCATGATGCAAAATGGACGTATCAACTCCCCCAAGCTTAGACCTCGCTTGACCTCAAGCGGAAGCCGAAATCGAAAAATATGTCCACATGTTTAGAGATAGAGGTGTCGATAAAAATAAAATACGGACATGAGGGCATCATGATCATTCTTATAATAGCAACATATATAGATTTTATCATATGATTTCTTATGCTCAAGTAACAATCAATTCACAATGTCAAGTATGGTTCAAAAACTTCATTGGGAACTAACAAACTATAATATCAGTCATTGAAGCAATTGCAATTTATCATAACACTAGAAAGAGTCAACAATAGAGCTTTTCAGCAAGTTCACATACTCAACTATCATGTAGTCTTCTATAATTGCTAACACTCACGCAATACTTGTGGTTATGGAGTTTCAGCCGGACACTAAGAAAGATAGGGGCTTATTGTGTTGCCTCCCAACGTATTTACCTTTAGGTGATGTCAACAATAATAGCCCATGCTAACTTACATCCAATTGGATATATATATATATATATATATCATGATCTTTCAAACACGAGGAGCTTGCCAAATGATAAAATGAAAAGGGAAAGGTGAGGATCACCTTGACTCAAGCATAAAGTAAAAACATAAAGTAAAAGATAGGCCCTTTGCAGGGGGGAAGCAGAGGTTGTCATGTGCGTTTAGGTTTGATGCACAAAATCTTAATGCAAAAGAACGTCACTTTATATTGCCCCTTGTATGTGGACCTTTATTATGCAGTCTGTCGCTTTTATTACTTCCACAACAAGTTCGTACAAAGCTTATTTTCTCTACACTAATAAGTCATACATATTTAGATAGTGATTTTTTATTTCTTGCAACATGACAACTTACTTGAAGGATCTTACTCAATCCATAGGTAGGTATGGTGGACTCTCGTGGCAAAACTGGGTTTTAGGATATTTGGAAGCACAAGTAGTATCTCTACTTGGTGCAAGGAATTTGGCTAGCATGAGGGGGAAAGGCAAGTTCAACATGTTTGGAAGGTTAATGACAATATACTTTAACTGAGATGTCAGAAAACATAAACCATTATGTTGTCTTCCTTGTCCAACGTCAACTCTTTTAGCAGGTCATACTTAATGAGTGCTCCCAATTATAAAAGGTGTCCAAGATAATATATTTATATGTCAACCCCTCTTTCCTTATCACTTCCTATTAATTGCAACGATGACCAAGGCTAAGTTTATCAACTCTCAACAATTTTTATGCCTCATACTTTCTATGTGTGAAGTCATCACTATCTGTCAGGACCCCGACTCGATGTCACATCGATCTAGCCGGTAACACTTCATATCACTTTGCGGCCTCACGCACGGTGTTCCCACGGGTGTCGCCTTACCTTTGCCCGGGACCGTTTGCGCCTTTTGGCTCACGTATATGATAGTGTCGCTAGCATCCATATGATAAAGAGCCCGGGCTGACATGACTAGTCGTAAACCCAAAGTGGCACAGACTTACAGGGACAGGCATTCATGACCCAGCTTCGAACGTGTCGGTCATCAGCAAGTGGGTCCGGGCTGTAGCACTGGGCTAGCAGGACTCCGGTAAACCGGGCTGTAGCGGGCTAACAGGACTCCGGTACTCAAAGCGTGACATTTCCCCGAAGGGACAGACACAGGAACGAAGAAGGACACATGCCGGCCAGCCTAAGTGTTCCGGAGCAGTAGCAAGCTACCATGGCTCAGTGGAAACACTAGGAGACATTTCCCGGTAAGAGAGGCTACTAAAGATAAACAACTAGATGGTCAGATCCCACACATACCAAGCATTTCAATAACATACACACAATATGCTCGATATGTGCAATACAACATGGCATCACAAAATGACTCTACGACTCAAGTAATTTAATCAATAGGCTCCGAGGAGCGAGATATTACAAACATGGGTCTCATGACCCAACAATCAGAGCATACAAGTCAAAGCACAAGCGGAGGCTATCATGTCTGAGTACAGACATCTATAAATGAAAAAGGCTGAGAAGCCTGACTATCGATCAGATCCTGCCGAGGGCACAAGATCGTAGCTGAGGTATCAAGCTAAACGTCGAAGTCCAAGCGGAACTACTAATGAGACTGAAGTCTCTCTGCAAAACATAAAATATGCAAACGTGAGTACAAATGTACCCAGCAAGACTTACATCAGAACTAACTACATATGCATCATTATCAACAAAGGGATGGTGGGGTTTAACTGCAGCAAGCCAGCTTTGACTCGGTGGCTATCCTAACTACGACTGCAAGTAACTCTTTTGAGGTGGCGCACACGAGTCCACATATTCACCATATCAATACACCACTATGGAATCGCTCCCGTCTCCCTACGAGAACGCCATCCATAGCACTCACGCTTATCTTGCGTATTTTAGAGTATCCACTTTCACTTGTCTATGAACTGATATAAGCAACCCAGAAGTCCTTTTCCGCGGACACGGCTATTCGAATAGATGATGATAACCCTGCAGGGGTGTACTTCTTCATACATGTTTCCACCACTTAGCGTCTGCACACGACATGTGCTCGGCAGACTTCAAGCGAAAGCCGACATGGGTGTAGACCACGACCTACCTAAACACCTAAGTCTCTAGTCCAGGTTTATCGCCTATTCGGGTTCCATCCATGAGGAGATCCGGCCGGAGTTTCGCTCACAGCCCCAAACGATGTGAACAGGGTTCCGTGACACCAAACGGGCGCCCGGTTTACCCGGCCACGTGCCTACCGCATCACAGCCCACCCCTACGGTCAGCGCTGTCCACGGCCTCCAGCATACTACAAACACCAGAAACTACTTGCAACTCCTGGACAGAGGACAAGGGTGAATAAGAAGTCGAGCGGGGTCATATTTCAGGGCCCAATGTATGGTAGTAGCTGAATCATGGATCACAAACACAGAACTCAGTTCCTGAGGACGGCTTCAATGAGACAACCCACCATGTACTCCTACATGGCCTCTCACCGCTACCTTTACCAAATCGTATTCACACACTTAGCTCACACACAGTAGGACATGTTCACACGCCTCTGATTCATCCCCGATGAATCAGACCTGACTCAACTCTAAGCAATAGCAGGCATGACAAACAAGCATGAATGAGTAGGCACATCAGGGCTCAAACAACTCCTACTCATACTAGTGGGTTTCATCTATTTACTGTGGAATGACAGGTCATGCAAAGGATAAAGGGGTTCAGCTACCGCAGCAAGTAACAGATGAATCGTTGTTGTCCTAATGCAGTAAAAGAGAGCAGGAGCGAGAGAGTAGGATTGTATCGGAATGGACAAGGGTGTTTTGCTTGCCTGGCACTTCTGAAGATAACATTGAGTCTTCATCAGTGTCAACGATCACATCATCGGTACACGTCTATCGAGAGGGGACAAATACCGGCAAATACAGAAAAGACACGATCAATGCAATGCACAATATGATGCATGCTATGACATGGCAATATGAATGTGTTTTGGGCTAATGCACCTAAAACCAGATTAAATGAAGTTGGTTTGAATACAAGATTCAAATTCAAACTCCATATGTGATTATTTAAATGCCCTTTAATTGATTTGCCCTAAACAGTAGTGATAAGTTGTTCTAACATGCATGAAAATGGTACAGATGGATTCCTTGAATTTTTCTGATAATTTTTCATATATAATTTATTTAATTTGGAGTTACGGTTAATTTTCTATGATTTTTAGAAGTTTATATAATTTTCTGGAATTTATAAATCATTTAATAATTATCTAAATTCCAGAAAGGAATTATTGCGTCAGCACTAGGTCATGCTGACCTCAGCATAGTCAACAGGGCTGCCCCGGGTCAAACCTGACCAGTGGGGTCCACTGGTCAGTGACACAGGGACTAATCCCGCGTTGACCCGGGCTGGTTAGCTCTGACTAAGCCCTGGGGCCCACTGTCAGTGGCCTAGGGGGTTGGTTAGCGGGGGTAGTTAGGCCCTAATGACCGGCCACGTCGGCTCCTGCTGGAGTTTCGCCGGCGGCGACCATTAGCGCGGCGGCGAGAGTGGTTTTGGCCACTCCGGCGACCAAATGGGCCGCGGAGGGCATCTAGGAGGAGCTGGGGACGAGCCGAAGCTCCTGGTGGAGTCAGTTGCACTCGGGGCGGCCGGAATCGGTGCCGACGGCGAGCGAGGCGGCGGCCGGAGCTCGGGTGAGCTCGGAGTCGGCGTTAGGGAGCACGGCAGGAGGGGCTGGGGCGTGCTACGGACTCCTGGGAGTGCTCTGAGTACGCCTGCGTGCTCGGTTTGAACGGAGGTGAACCAAAACGACGACGACGACAAGTCCGGCGCCGGTGAGGTCTCGGTCTCGACGGAACTATGGCCTAGGGCTCGCAAACACGAGGGGAGAGAGAGGGGGTCTGCACAGAGGCTCACCGCGGAGCTGTAGGGAGGGTCAGTGGGCTCGGGGGCGCGCCGGAGTGGCCGAATTCGACGGAGAACGGCGCCGGGCCGAAGCTTGGGAATGATGACGATGGCGGCTGCTCGGGGCCCTTCCAGTCACGTGGCTCGGTGAGGGGGTTGGCGACGAGGTGCAGGAGCTCGGGAGCACGTCGGAGAGGGGAGGGGGTGGCCGCGGTCATGGCTACGGCGAGCGGCACTCCCAGGTGCGTTCGGGGATCACAGGAAGAGAGGGAAAGAGAGAGCCAGGGGAGGGGGAGCGGTCCAGAGGGAGTGAGAAGGGCCAGGGGTTGCGTGGCGTTGCGGACGGAGTCCAGGGCGACGAGAGGAAGCAGGAGGTGGCCGAGGCAGCGTCGGCGCTCGCCACCGAGCTGCTTCGGTGCGAGGGGAGGAAGAAGACAAGGGGAGGAGGTGGGCCGGGCCTGCGCAGGTGGGCTGCACAGTGTTGGGCTGTGGGTGGCTGCTAGGTAAGGTCCAGGTAATTTCTGTGTTATATTTTTCTGTTCTGTTTTGTTTTTATTTAATTCTTTTGCCACTGTTTTCAAATTTAAACAAATTCAAAACAGTGCCAAATATCCTCTGAATAATTTATGTTGCTAGATGGACTTTTCCAAAAAGCTCATAAAATATTTCAGGGGTATTTGAAATTATATTCTAATTATATGAATATAACTCAGATTCAAATAGCTAAAGATTTAAATTCAAAGTCCCAAAAATAAATCCTTAAAAATGTTCAATATTTTGGTTGGGACCAGAACCCTTACCAAAAATTATCAAACATTTAAGAAGAGCCTTTTGGAGCAATGAATGAGATTTCTAGGGTTTTTGCCCCTCTTTTATTTAGGGTTTTGAGGCTTCCAATATTCCTCAATTCAAGTTTTCAAAAATATAGACATGAATCACACATGAAGTTAACCTAGAGCAAATCCTGAAGCTAGGGATGTGACAACTCACCCCCACTAAACAAGAATCTCGTCTCGAGATTCAAGCGTAGGGTAAGGTGAAAGGTAAACGCAACTAGTATAATCTTCACGATCCAGGGTGCACTTCAGTTGAACGTTGATTCATTCACCATCATTGTCTTGATGTCTTGCTCTGAGAAATCCTGCCAACATGACATGGAGGGAAGAAAGAGACTCTAGAAGGGTCGATCTTCTCGAAGATCGAACAACTCACGGAATCAGACATAGCAACATCTCTTGAGCTGGGAGACGAGGTATAGATTTGAAGAAATGGAGTGGAACAGATGACGAGAGTTCACTAGGTAGACAACGATCCCACACCTAAGAAGGTGGTAATCGATTGTCAACGTAGCGAGGAGTTGAGTTGCCATGAAACCACAACGATACACCTTAGGGAAGGTGACTCGTAGAGATATCCCCTTAAGTGGCAAAAAGAATTACTTTTGATTCAGAGATCATTGAAACTCTTTAAACCAGCCTAAGGCAATTCTCGAGCAATCGTTTGGAGGGGGTCAGTAGAATGGCATACTCGGACTTGGATGATGTGGATTATCTTGTTGAAGACAACGCAATGGATGAATTTACTTATCACCGGAGATGGAAGAGACCCGTGGTAGAATGGCACATTGGCGGTGCAAGCTGGGAACAAAATGCAAATGCTGGGAATGATTCTGGTAACTGGGGAAGAACCCAACAATAAAGAGTGAATTCACTGTTGGAGTGGTTATAGCATAACCGAAGAATCTGGGGCAATCCCAGCTAGTGCCGATGATAAGACGTAGCGCTTGTGCGTGCTCTCAAGAACTTGAGCATTTCCACATTCATCAAGGTTTTACCAACATCCGTGTCAAGGATCCTGGCAACACAACTTGCTACCATGATGAAGGATGATGGATGATGCAGATGCAAAGGAAGATAACACCTTCTCAGATTTCACCCTTGGCGAAGCCAAGGAACAAAATCTGGATGATCGACCGAGAGACATTTAGCACTCCGCTTCTAATGTTCTCCTTGATGTGCTAGCGTATCCCATTCATAGATATGGTTTGATATCTAGAACATCAAGTAAAGGTCGGACTTCAGGAGCAATAGAATCCATAAGGAACAGTGACGGAGGTAAATCCTACGAAATCCTTATGGGGAGGTGGCCAATTTCCTCAATCAAGATATTATAATAACAGGTCTTCCGGATGGGTGTGTTGGCCACGACATCCACTTTACCGGTTATCGAGAGATCAATATTATAGTTCTTGGGAAATGTTCCAACCCATCATATCTGCCTAAGATTCAGATCTGGTTGGTGTCAGGATATTCCAGACTCATCGAGTTTAGGAAGAAAAATGAAAGTTTGCAACACAAATCGACGAGATGACGTTGCGGGATTCTCGGGAGATGAACTACGATAGCAAGCTCCAAAACATGAGCTGGTTCTGCTACAAACATGTGAACATGTTGTGCAAGACAAGCATGACCACAAAGTAGTCTTATAATAAAACACTACCGAATTCAGGAGGGGAACCATCATCGAGGATATCGAAGTCCTTGCATAAGGTATACTCTTAAGAAGGAACTTCTTCTCCTTGAACAATTCAATCAGTGGCTTGGTGTGCTAGGGACACATATAGATTGAAGGTTGCAAGTCTTCAAACCACAGAATTCTTCGCACGTGTGCATGACTGATTTGGAATGATTCCAAGAAAACAACATTGACTTTCTCGAATCCACGGCGGCAACTTGCATCAGATGCACATGAATTAAAGGAAGTCACTACCTTCATCCAAACATATGCTTCATGAGCTAGCATGAAGAAAATGCTTTCAAAAGTTTCCAACACTAGCTTAATGTCCCACAAAATTATGGAGGAGATAAGGATGTTGTCAATGGGCTCAACAACAATTCATCTGGGTTTCCTTTTAAAAGGAATTCCATAGTTAAGTGAACAAGTGATAGCATTGGTCAGGCCAAAGATGTAATGGTGTATGCTCGAGGGATCAACCACGAACAAGACAACATTACGAACATCGTTGGTTCCGACTTGATTTGACGATAGCCCACACTCAAATCAAAGGATTGATAAGACAATAGGTCCAGCAACTGATCACAGGGACCAATCGATGAAGATATCATCTTTCTTCAATACACACTACACAAGAATATCCCTTTGGAACGAACTAAGTCAGGCAAGCTTTTATCTTCCAACCCTCCAAGTTGTCGTTTAGCTTAACCAACTAGCTCAGGGATATCTAACACCGATCTTGGAGAGAGGGTGGTTCACAAGAAAACCAACTTGATCACGAGCTCAACATAGCGGTCAGGTGACAACCTGGTAATACTTCCAAGAAGATCTTCGGAAAATCACGAACCACCGGTATGTTACTAAGCTCAAGAACAATCTCGCTTTTGAGGGCAAGACGATATGATCAAATGAGTGAGGACTTGACAAGATCCTAACTCATCAATCGAAGGGTGCACCGAAATAAGGACTAGGTAGCACGATCAGTCTTAGAAGGATGATTCGAAAACCAACATACTAAGAATGAAATTATTATCCTTTAACTACCAAGCAACAGAGTTGCTAGCAGTATTGATTTCACACATCACAATTCATTTGTCGGTATTCCGGTTGCATCAACACGAGGGCCGAGGAATGAACAGTGATGGCAAGAAGTATCACTGTACCAAGAGTTCATAGGATGGTGTGCAATTCCTATAACAATCTCGATATAAAAATATGTAATACTCCAAGGTAGAACAGGATCAAAAGCTGGATTAGCAATTAGATCTGCGGAGCACAACTTCTTTGACCCAATCCTGGATATGGAAGAGGTACTGGAGTTTGTTTCTCCTAGTCATTCTGAATGGAATGGCTTGACGGACCACAAGAGTAATAGGCATCGATGAACGAAGGCACACATAATCTTGACTATCAATTGATAAACGGAGGTCAGAAGACAACTAAAGAGAACAACTCAAAGGAACATATAATTTTCTGAGTTGTGGATGCATAGATTGGTATGTCGAACGAATTCCACATGTTTCTTCCGGATAACCCATGCAGAAAAGTAGATCTGGCAGAGTCACAATATATAACGGAGAACTCATCAAGAATAATCCTGTTGTGATATTTCAGTTCAACGAGGAACTTCTGCCATAAGTAGTTCATGGTATTTGGAAGAAGAAGATACCACGGACTTTAAGGACTATCGCAAAGGTTACTAATAACCTAAGGGAGCTAGCAATTCCTATCAACATGAAGTAAGTAGGGTGAATCTCGGGTTCAAAACCCAAGGAGTAGAATACCTACTACTAAGTGGCATCACGGGATGCTTTCGAGAATAAAAGCCAGAATCATCACACTGGGGATCACAATACATTGCTAGATTACTAGGTGACTCCCTAAACACCTAGGGCCATAATAGTATCTCCAACATATATGTCAAGGTAACGGAGTACCTCAACTCACTGATTAGTGTGGTTAATCTGGCCCATGGGAACATTGAAACAGGAAGAAAGGTTTTGCAATTGCATCAGACTACTTAGAAACCTGGGATGACTCGGACAGCATAACGGCTGTAAATGCTCAGAAAAGATTTGAGACATTCACAAAAATGGTGGCATAACCACTCAGAAGCACAATATCAAGGTTTCGAGATCAACAATTAACATACGGAAGTAGTAGAAACTGAACTCAAGCTTAAATCCAACAATCTTATAAGTCTACGGATTAGTAACACGTGATCCTGATAGAAAGAAGAGAAAGCCTAGTTCTTAATCCCCGTAGAAGAGAAGATGATGACTCAGATCAGAAGGTCATGAGGTATAGGGAGTAAAGAGAGCCTTACGTTCCATCCCACAATCAATTCCCTTATATAACTAAAGAATTTCTAAACTCAACTTCGACCAGTTTGGCTTGGTAAACCTACAGGCAGTCAAGCTCTGATACCAACGCTGTCAGGACCCCGACTCGATGTCACATCGATCTAGCCGGTAACACTTCATATCACTTTGCGGCCTCACGCACGGTGTTCCCACGGGTGTCGCCTTACCTTTGCCCGGGACCGTTTGCGCCTTTTGGCTCACGTATATGATAGTGTCGCTAGCATCCATATGATAAAGAGCCCGGGCTGACATGACTAGTCGTAAACCCAAAGTGGCACAGACTTACAGGGACAGGCATTCATGACCCAGCTTCGAACGTGTCGGTCATCAGCAAGTGGGTCCGGGCTGTAGCACTGGGCTAGCAGGACTCCGGTAAACCGGGCTGTAGCGGGCTAACAGGACTCCGGTACTCAAAGCGTGACATTTCCCCGAAGGGACAGACACAGGAACGAAGAAGGACACATGCCGGCCAGCCTAAGTGTTCCGGAGCAGTAGCAAGCTACCATGGCTCAGTGGAAACACTAGGAGACATTTCCCGGTAAGAGAGGCTACTAAAGATAAACAACTAGATGGTCAGATCCCACACATACCAAGCATTTCAATAACATACACACAATATGCTCGATATGTGCAATACAACATGGCATCACAAAATGACTCTACGACTCAAGTAATTTAATCAATAGGCTCCGAGGAGCGAGATATTACAAACATGGGTCTCATGACCCAACAATCAGAGCATACAAGTCAAAGCACAAGCGGAGCCTATCATGTCTGAGTACAGACATCTATAAATGAAAAAGGCTGAGAAGCCTGACTATCGATCAGATCCTGCCGAGGGCACAAGATCGTAGCTGAGGTATCAAGCTAAACGTCGAAGTCCAAGTGGAACTACTAATGAGACTGAAGTCTCTCTGCAAAACATAAAATATGCAAACGTGAGTACAAATGTACCCAGCAAGACTTACATCAGAACTAACTACATATGCATCATTATCAACAAAGGGATGGTGGGGTTTAACTGCAGCAAGCCAGCTTTGACTCGGTGGCTATCCTAACTACGACTGCAAGTAACTCTTTTGAGGTGGCGCACACGAGTCCACATATTCACCATATCAATACACCACTATGGAATCGCTCCCGTCTCCCTACGAGAACGCCATCCATAGCACTGACGCTTATCTTGCGTATTTTAGAGTATCCACTTTCACTTGTCTATGAACTGATATAAGCAACCCAGAAGTCCTTTTCCGCGGACACGGCTATTCGAATAGATGATGATAACCCTGCAGGGGTGTACTTCTTCATACATGTTTCCACCACTTAGCGTCTGCACGCGACATGTGCTCGGCAGACTTCAAGCGAAAGCCGACGTGGGTGTAGACCACGACCTACCTAAACACCTAAGTCTCTAGTCCAGGTTTATCGCCTATTCGGGTTCCATCCATGAGGAGATCCGGCCGGAGTTTCGCTCACAGCCCCAAACGATGTGAACAGGGTTCCGTGACACCAAACGGGCGCCCGGTTTACCCGGCCACGTGCCTACCGCATCACAGCCCACCCCTACGGTCAGCGCTGTCCACGGCCTCCAGCATACTACAAACACCAGAAACTACTTGCAACTCCTGGACAGAGGACAAGGGTGAATAAGAAGTCGAGCGGGGTCATATTTCAGGGCCCAATGTATGGTAGTAGCTGAATCATGGATCACAAACACAGAACTCAGTTCCTGAGGACGGCTTCAATGAGACAACCCACCATGTACTCCTACATGGCCTCTCACCGCTAGCATTACCAAATCGTATTCACACACTTAGCTCACACACAGTAGGACATGTTCACACGCCTCTGATTCATCCCCGATGAATCAGACCTGACTCAACTCTAAGCAATAGCAGGCATGACAAACAAGCATGAATGAGTAGGCACATCAGGGCTCAAACAACTCCTACTCATACTAGTGGGTTTCATCTATTTACTGTGGAATGACAGGTCATGCAAAGGATAAAGGGGTTCAGCTACCGCAGCAAGTAACAGATGAATCGTTGTTGTCCTAATGCAGTAAAAGAGAGCAGGAGCGAGAGAGTAGGATTGTATCGGAATGGACAAGGGGGTTTTGCTTGCCTGGCACTTCTGAAGATAACATTGAGTCTTCATCAGTGTCAACGATCACATCATCGGTACACGTCTATCGAGAGGGGACAAATACCAGCAAATACAGAAAAGACACGATCAATGCAATGCACAATATGATGCATGCTATGACATGGCAATATGAATGTGTTTTGGGCTAATGCACCTAAAACCAGATTAAATGAAGTTGGTTTGAATACAAGATTCAAATTCAAACTCCATATGTGATTATTTAAATGCCCTTTAATTGATTTGCCCTAAACAGTAGTGATAAGTTGTTCTAACATGCATGAAAATGGTACAGATGGATTCCTTGAATTTTTCTGATAATTTTTCATATATAATTTATTTAATTTGGAGTTACGGTTAATTTTCTATGATTTTTAGAAGTTTATATAATTTTCTGGAATTTATAAATCATTTAATAATTATCTAAATTCCAGAAAGGAATTATTGCGTCAGCACTAGGTCATGCTGACCTCAGCATAGTCAACAGGGCTGCCCCGGGTCAAACCTGACCAGTGGGGTCCACTGGTCAGTGACACAGGGACTAATCCCGCGTTGACCCGGGCTGGTTAGCTCTGACTAAGCCCTGGGGCCCACTGTCAGTGGCCTAGGGGGTTGGTTAGCGGGGGTAGTTAGGCCCTAATGACCGGCCACGTCGGCTCCTGCCGGAGTTTTGCCGGCGGCGACCATTAGCGCGGCGGCGAGAGTGGTTTTGGCCACTCCGGCGACCAAATGGGCCGCGGAGGGCATCTAGGAGGAGCTGGGGACGAGCCGAAGCTCCTGGTGGAGTCAGTTGCACTCGGGGCGGCCGGAATCGGTGCCGACGGCGAGCGAGGTGGCGGCCGGAGCTCGGGTGAGCTCGGAGTCGGTGTTAGGGAGCACGGCAGGAGGGGCTGGGGCGTGCTACGGACTCCTGGGAGTGCTCTGAGTACGCCTGCGTGCTCGGTTTGAACGGAGGTGAACCAAAACGACGACGGCGACAAGTCCGGCGCCGGTGAGGTCTCGGTCTCGACGGAACTATGGCCTAGGGCTCGCAAACACGAGGGGAGAGAGAGGGGGTCTGCACAGAGGCTCACCGCGGAGCTGTAGGGAGGGTCAGTGGGCTCGGGGGCGCGCCGGAGTGGCCGAATTCGACGGAGAACGGCGCCGGGCCGAAGCTTGGGAATGATGACGATGGCGGCTGCTTGGGGCCCTTCCGGTCACGTGGCTCGGTGAGGGGGTTGGCGACGAGGTGCAGGAGCTCGGGAGCACGTCGGAGAGGGGAGGGGGTGGCCGCGGTCATGGCTACGGCGAGCGGCGCTCCCAGGTGCGTTCGGGGATCACAGGAAGAGAGGGAAAGAGAGAGCCAGGGGAGGGGGAGCGGTCCAGAGGGAGTGAGAAGGGCCAGGGGTTGCGTGGCGTTGCGGACGGAGTCCAGGGCGACGAGAGGAAGCAGGAGGTGGCCGAGGCAGCGTCGGCGCTCGCCACCGAGCTGCTTCGGTGCGAGGGGAGGAAGAAGACAAGGGGAGGAGGTGGGCCGGGCCTGCGCAGGTGGGCTGCACAGTGTTGGGCTGTGGGTGGCTGCTAGGTAAGGTCCAGGTAATTTCTGTGTTATATTTTTCTGTTCTGTTTTGTTTTTATTTAATTCTTTTGCCACTGTTTTCAAATTTAAACAAATTCAAAACAGTGCCAAATATCCTCTGAATAATTTATGTTGCTAGATGGACGTTTCCAAAAAGCTCATAAAATATTTCAGGGGTATTTGAAATTATATTCTAATTATATGAATATAACTCAGATTCAAATAGCTAAAGATTTAAATTCAAAGTCCCAAAAATAAATCCTTAAAAATGTTCAATATTTTGGTTGGGACCAGAACCCTTACCAAAAATTATCAAACATTTAAGAAGAGCCTTTTGGAGCAATGAATGAGATTTCTAGGGTTTTTGCCCCTCTTTTATTTAGGGTTTTGAGGCTTCCAATATTCCTCAATTCAAGTTTTCAAAAATATAGACATGAATCACACATGAAGTTAACCTAGAGCAAATCCTGAAGCTAGGGATGTGACACTATCCATAAGATCAATATGAACTCTTTTATTCTTTCTACTTTCTCAAGATCATAGCAACATAGCAAAGCCCTTGACTCAACACTAATCTTTATTATAGATAGCTCACGGACTCGATTACAAAAAGATATCACAATGCAAAACTCAAAACTACTTGATATCAAAACTTCGAACTACTAGATCAAGATACTACTAAAATGATCGAACTAAATAAAGCGGAAAGATAGGAGTGTGATGGTGATACGATACCGGGGCACCTCCCCTAAGCTTGGCAGTTGCCAAGGGGAGTGCCCATACCCATGTGATTATTTCTCCTTCTTCACGGTTGGTGTTATGATCTTCTTGGCGATGATGCCCTTCAGGATACGGTTCTCCTCCTCGAGCTTATTGACTTGTTGTTTGAGGTCCATAATTTCTTTACGGAGCTTGCCCGTAACGGCCAAAGCTCCTTGTACCCAAGGATGCTGCATAGCTTCTGGAGAACAAGTGAAACTCTTTTGATATTTTCATAAGAAAGAAATCTAGAGTTGGAAGGAGTGACCGGAGTAGGGACAGCCAGGCTAGGTAGTTCCCCCATAGTGAATTCTGCTCAGAGACGAGAGGTAACTTCTTGATCCTCCTCCATGGCATCTATTCTTTTCAAATCAGCCTCCATCTCATCCTCCGTTGATGGTCCAAAGTGATAGGCATCGCTATTTGCTCCGGGACCTGGAGTTGGGTGAGATACCCGACTCTTCCCAACTGACTCCTGAGCAGACATCTTGCTTTATTCTGCAACAGGAACAGCTCGAAACGAAAACAGAGGATATTTGCATGATACGGTGGTCAAAACCTTCGGGAGTATATATAATGAATTTTTACCGATCAAAATACGTAATATACAAGAAAACGGAGTCCGGGAGGCACACGAGGTGCCCATGAGACAGGGGGGCATGCCCAGTAGGGGGGGCGCGCCCTCCACTCTCGTGGGAGCCTCGTGTCCCTTTTGGACTACTTCTTTCTTCCTAAAATTCTTAAATATTCCAAAACTGATAAAAATTGCCATTGGAGTTGTTTTGGAGTCTATTTACTTACCGTACCACATACCTATACCTTTTCGGAGTCTGGAACGTTCTGGAAAGTGTCCCTTATGTATTCCTCAGGAGTTACGGTTTCAATAATATTAGTTTCAACATTGATAGGATTACCTGAAATATAATGTTTAATTCTTTGACCGTTTACCACCCTTGGATTTGTGCCTTCGAAGTTGTTGATTTTTATGGCACCAGAACGATAGACCTCCTCGATAACGTAAGGACCTTCCCATTTTGAGAGAAGTTTTCCTGCAAAAAATCTTAAACGGGAGTTGAATAATAATACATAAGCTCCTATGTTAAACTCACGCTTTTGTATCCTCTTATCATGCCAGCGTTTGACTTTTTCTTTGAATAGCTTGGCATTCTCATACGCTTGAGTTCTCCATTCATCAAGTGAGATAATATCAAATAACCTCTTCTCACCGGCAAGTTTGAAGTCATAGTTGAGCTCTTTAATAGCCCAATATGCCTTATGTTCAAGTTCAAGAGGTAAATGACACGCTTTTCCATAAACCATCTTATATGGAGACATACCCATAGGATTTTTGTATGCAGTTCTATAGGCCCATAATGCATCATCAAGTTTTTTGGACCAATTCTTTCTAGATCTATTCACAGTCTTTTGCAAAATTAATTTGAGCTCTCTATTCCTCAACTCTACTTGACCACTAGACTGCGGATGATAAGGAGATGCAATTCTATGATTGACATCATACTTAGCAAGCATCTTACGGAAAGCACCATGAATAAAATGTGAACCACCATCAGTCATAAGATATCTAGGGACTCCAAACCTCGGAAAAATAACTTCTTTAAGCATTTTAATAGAAGTGTTATGATCAGCACTACTAGTTGGAATAGCTTCTACCCACTTAGTAACGTAATCAACAGCAACTAAAATATGTGTATAACCATTAGAGGCAGGAAAAGGTCCCATATAATCAAAGCCCCAAACATCAAACGGTTCAATAACAAGAGAATAATTCATAGGCATTTCTTGACGTCTACTAATGTTACCTATTCTTTGGCATTCATCACAAGATAAGACAAACTTACGAGCATTTTTGAAGAGAGTAGGCCAATAAAAACCAGATTGTAGTACCTTGTGTGCAGTTCTATCTCCAGCGTGGTGTCCTCCATAAGATTCAGAGTGACACTTACGTAGAATTTGTTCCTGTTCATGCTCAGGCACACAACGTCTAATAACACCATCTACTCCTTCTTTATAAAGGTGTGGATCATCCCAAAAGTAATGTCTTAAATCATAAAAGAACTTTTTCTTTTGTTGGTATGTGAAACTAGGCGGTAAATATTTAGCAACAATGTAATTAGCATAATCAGCATACCAAGGAGCAGTACGAGAAGCATTGACGACCGCTAATTGTTCATTAGGAAAGCTATCATTAATAGGCAGTGGGTCATCAAGAACATTCTCTAACCTAGACAAGTTATCTGCAACGGGGTTCTCAGCTCCCTTTCTATCAATAATATGCAAGTCAAATTCTTGGAGCAAGAGAACCCATCTAATGAGTCTAGGCTTAGCATCTTTCTTTTCCATAAGATATTTAATAGCAGCATGATCCATGTGAATAGTAACTTTAGAATCAACAATATAAGGTCTAAACTTATCACATGCAAACACACTGCTAAGAACTCTTTTTCAGTAGTAGCATAATTTCTCTGGGCAGTATCAAGAGTCTTACTAGCATACTGGATAACATTCAATTTCTTATCGACTCTTTGCCCTAGAACAACACCTACATCATAATCACTAGCATCGCACATAATTTCAAAAGGTAAATTCCAATCAGGTGGCTGAACAATAGGTGCAGTGATCAAAGCTTTCTTAAGTATTTCAAATGCTTCTACACAATCATCATCAAAGACAAAAGGAATGTCTTTTTGCAATAAATTATTCAGAGGCCTAGAGATTTTAGAAAAGTCCTTAATGAACCTCCTATAAAAACCGGCATGACCGAGGAAACTTCTTATACCTTTTATGTCCTTGGGACATGGCATCTTTTCAATAGCATCAACTTTGGCTTTATCAACTTCAATACATCTCTCGGAGATCTTGTGTCCCAAGACAATGCCTTCATTAACCATAAAGTGACACTTTTCCCAATTCAGGACGAGACTAGTGTGTTCGCATCTCTGCAAAACTCGATCAAGGTTGCTCAAACAATCATCAAAAGAGGATGCATAAACAGAAAAATCATACATGAACACCTCACAAATCTTTTTACAAAAATCATAGAATATAGCCATCATGCATCTTTGAAAGGTAGCAGGTGCATTGCATAAACCAAAAGGCATGCGTCTATAAGGAAAAGTACCAAAAGGGCAAGTAAAAGTAGTTATAGATTGATCCTTCGCCGACACAGGTATCTGAGAGAAACCAGAATAACCATCTAGAAAGCAGAAATGTGTGTGTTTGGATAATCTTTCTAGCATTTGATCAATAAAAGGTAAGGGGTAATGATCTTTCTTAGTAGCTTTATTTAACTTACGGAAATCAATTACCATCCTATAACCTGTAATAATTCTTTGCGGGATCAATTCACCTTTATCATTAGGAACAACAGTAATACCTCCCTTCTTAGGAACACAATGGACAGGACTTACCCATTCACTATCAGCAACGGGATAAATAATACCTGTCTCAAGGAGCTTTAGTATCTCCTTTCTTACCACTTCCTTCATCTTGGGATTTAGTCGTCGCTGAGGATCTCTAGCTGGTTTGGCAACGTCCTCCAATATAATTTTGTGTTGGCATAATGTGGGACTAACGCCCTTAAGATCATCCAGAGTATATCCAATAGCTGCTCGGTGCTTCTTCAGAGTTTTCAATAATCTTTCTTCTTCTTTCTCTGAAAGGTTAGCACTTATAATAACAGGATATATTTCTTTTTCATCAATATAAGCATAATTAAGATTATTAGGTAATGGTTTGAGTTCAAACATAGGATCACCCTTGGGTGGAGGGGGGTCCCCAAGAATTTCAACGGGAAGGTTATGTTTAAGCATAGGTTCCTATTTAAGGAACACTTCATCTATTTCCTCCCTTTCCTTCATAAACATATCATTTTCATGGTCTAGCAAATATTGTTCTAACGGATCAGTTGGAGGAACAGCAATGGAAGCAAGACCAATAATTTCATCCTTGCTAGGTGGTTCCCTATCACGAGGTTGTCTACTAAACTTAGAAAAATTAAACTCATGAGACATACCATCTATGCCAACGGTGACAGTATTATTTTCACAATTAATCTTAGCACTAGCCGTATTCAAGAAGGGTCTACCAAAAATAATGGGACAAAAATCATCTCGTGGGGAACCAAGATCAAGAAAATCAGCAGTGTATTTAACCTTCCCACACAAAACTTCAACATCTCTAACAATCCCAAAGGGTTTAATGGTATCCCTATTAGCAAGCTTGATAGTAACATCAATGCCTTCTAATTCAATGGGTGCAATGTCATGCATAATTTCTTGATATAAAGTATAAGGTATTGCACTAGCACTAGCACCCATATCACATAAGCCATGATAACAATGATCTCCTATTTTAACAGAAATAACAGGCATGCCTACGACAGGTCTACGCGTCTTAGTATCAGGTCTAGCAATATTGGCAGTCTCACCACAGAAAGAAATAACATGCCCATCTAAATCCTGATCCAAGAGATCTTTAACCATAGCAATACTAGGTTCAACATTAATTTTCTCAGGAGGTGTATAAGTCCTAGTATTACTCTTACGAACAACAGTCGAAGCCTTAGCATAATCCTTTATCCTAACAGGAAAATGAGGTTTTTCAACATAAGCAGTAGGAACAATAGGATCACTATAGGTAATAGTCTTTTCTTCGACTGTAATAGGTGCAACTACTTTCACTTCAACAGGAGGATTATATTTAAACCACTTCTCTTTAGGGAGATCAACGTGGGTAGCAAAAGATTCACAAAAAGAAGCTACTATCTCAGAGTCAAGTCCATACTTAGAGCTAAATCCACGGAAAGGATCGGTATCCATAAAAGATTTAACACAATCGAACTTAGGTGTCATACCTGACTCCTTACCATCGTCGGAACCCCAATCTTCAGAGTTGCGTTTAATTCTTTCCAATAAGTCCCATTTTAAATCAATAGTCTTCAGCATATAAGAACCAGCACAGGAAGTATCGAGTAGGTTGCGATTATCAAGAGAAAGCCGAGCATAAAAGTTCTGAATAATCATTTCCCGAGAGAGCTCGTGATTGGGGCATGAATATAACATTGACTTAAGCCTCCCCCAAGCTTGAGCGATGCTTTCTCCTTCGTGAGGCCAGAAATTATATATGTAATTACGATCACGATGAACAAGATGCATATGATAGAACTTCTGGTGAAATTCCAACTTCAATCGCTTATAATTCCAAGATCACGTATCATCACATAGCCTATGCCATGTCAATGCATCTCCCTTCAAAGATAAAGGGAATACATTCCTTTTGACAACATCATCGGGAATACCTGCAAGCTTAAATAATTCACAAACTTCATCCACAAATATAAGGTGTAAATCGGGATGCAATGTTCCATCTCCTGTAAATGGATTAGCTAGCAGTTTTTCTAGCATACCAAAAGGAATCTCAAAGTAAATATTTTCATAAAGTTCAGTAGGTTGAGGAGCAACTCTTTGGTCTTCTGGTTGGGGTGAAGATACCCCAAACAAGCCCCTCAAAGGATTAGTTTCCATAGTGACAAGTAACAGAAAATTTCAGTACACTATATAAATGTTTCCTTACCAAGTCCCACTCACCAAAAGCGCTACACTCTCCGGCAACGGCGCTAGAAAAGTGGTTTTCAGTAAGGTTTCCTTACCAAGTCCCACTCACCAAAAGCGCTACACTCTATCATAGTCCTTTCGATAAGTAAGAGTGTCGAACCCAACGAGGAGCAGAAGGAAATGTTAAGCGGTTTTCAGTAAGGTTTTCTCTGCAAGCACTAAAATTGTAGGTGATAGATAGTTTTGTGATAAGATAAATAGTAACCAGTAACAAGTAAATAAAGTAAATAAAGTGCAGCAAGGTGGCCCAATCCTTTACGTAGCAAAGGATAATCCTGGACAATTTCTAATAATGAGAAAGGAGCTCCCGAGGACACATGGGAATTATCGTCAAGCTAGTTTTCATCACGTTCATATGATTCGCATTCAGTACTTTGATAATTTGATATGTGGGTGGACCGGTACTTGGGTACTGTCCTAACTTGGACAAGCATCCCACTTATGATTAACCCCTATTGCAAGCATCCGCAACTACAAAAGAAGTATTAAGGTAAACCTAACCACAACATTAAACATATGGATCCATATCAGCCCCTAACGAAGCAACGCATAAACTAGGGTTTCAGCTTCTGTCACTCTAGCAACCCATCATCTACTTATTACTTCCCCATGCCTTCCTCTAGGCCCAATAATGGTGAAGTGTCATGTAGTCGACGTTCACATAACACCACTAGAGGAAAAGACAACATACATCTCATCAAAATATCGAACGAATACCAATTCACATGACTACTAATAGCAAGACTTCACCCATGTCCTCAGGAACAAACGTAACTACTCACAAAGCATATTCATGTTCATAATCAAAGGAGTAATAATATGCATGAAGGATCTGAACATATGATCTTCCACCAAGTAAAGCAATTAGCATCAACTACAAGGAGTAATCAACACTACTAGCAACCCACAGGTACCAATTTGTGGTTTTGATACAAAATTGGATACAAGAGATGAACTAGGGTTTTGAGAGGAGATGGTGCTGGTGAAGATGTTGATGGAGGAGGACCCCCTCCCGATGAGAGGATCGTTGGTGATGACGTTGGTGATGATTTCCCCCTCCCGGAGGGAAGTGTCCCCGGCAGAACAGCTCCGCCAGAGCCGTAGATTGATTCCGCCAAGGTTCGGCCTCGTGGCGGCGGAGTTTCGTCCCGTAAGCTTGCCCACGATTTTTTCCAGGGTAAAAGCGATGATATAGCAGAAGATGGACATCGGAGGCCCACCAGGGGGCCCAGGAGATAGGGGGCGCGCCCTATAGGGGGGGCCCTCCTCTCTCCTGGCCAGGGTGTGGGCCCCTCGTGTATTTCTTTCGCTCAAAAATTCTTATTAAATCCAAAAAGATGTTTCGTGGAGTTTCAGGACTTTTGGAGATGTGCAGAATAGGTTTCCAACGTTTGCTCCTTTTCTAGCCAGAATTCCAGCTGCCGGCATTCCCCCTCTTCACGGTAAACCTTGTAAAATAAGATAGAATAGCCATAAGTATTGAGATATAATACGTAATAACATCCCATAATGCAATAAATATTGATATAAAAGCATGATGCAAAATGGACGTATCAGGCGGCGCACCGGCCTCGCCTCTGCCAACGCCCCCTTCCCTAATGGAGGGTCACGTCGGAGACCAGCCCCGCGAGTTCGTCATCAGGCTGCACCGGCCAGTGCGTCATCGTCTTTGTCTTCCTACTCCGTTCGCTCAGGAGATGGAGCTCGACCCGCCACAGGCTCTGAGGTTGCATATGAGGGCATGCGGGAAGGGCAACCTGCGGGTCGACGTTGACTTCCCCGCCCCTCACGTCATGTATCTTCGTCGCGGATGGAAGGCTTTCGCTCATGCCCACAGCCTATCGGAGTGATAGGAGTGCATCTACATACCTTTTTAGATCGCGAGCGGAAGCGTTCAAGAGAACGGGGTTGAGGGAGTCGTACTCGTCGTGATCCAAATCACCGATGACCAAGTGTCGAAACGGACAGCACCTCCGCGTTCAACACACGTACGAAGCGGATGATGTCTCCTCCTTCTTGATCCAGCAAGGGGGAAGGAGAGGTTGATGAAGATCCAGCAGCACGACGGCGTGGTGGTGGATGCAGCAGAGTTCCGGCAGAGCTTCGCCGAGCTTCTACGAGAGGGAGAGGTGTAGCAGGGGAGAGGGAGGCGCCAAGACTTCAGGGTACGACGGCCCTCCCTCCCCCCTCCTTTATATAGGCCCCCAGGGGGGCGGCCCTAGAGATGGGATCTCTAGGGGGGGGCGGCCAAGGGGGGTGGAGTGCCCCCCAAGGCAAGTGGAGGCGCCCCCTCCCCTAGGGTTCCCAACCCTAGGCGCAGAGGGGGGGCCCAGGGGGGCGCACCATCCCACCAGGGGCTGGTTCCCCTCCCACTTCAGCCCACGGGGCCCTCCGGGATAGGTGGCCCCACCCGGTGGACCCCCGGGACCCTTCCGGTGGTCCCGGTACAATACCGGTGACCCCCGAAACTTTCCCGGTGGCCGAAACTACACTTCCTATATATAATTCTTTACCTCCGGACCATTACGGAACTCCCTGACGTCCGAGATCTCATCCGGGACTCCGAACAACTTTTGCTTTGATGCATACTCATATTCATACAACTCTAGCGTCACCGAACCTTAAGTGTGTAGACCCTACGGGTTCGGGAGACATGTAGACATGACCGAGACGACTCTCCGGTCAATAACCAACAGTGGGATCTGGATACCGATGTTGGCTCCCACATGCTCCTCGATTATCTCATCGGATGAACCACGATGTCGAGGATTCAATCAACCCCGTATACAATTCCCTTTGTCAATTGGTACGTTACTTGCCCGAGACTCAATCATCGGTATCCCAATACCCCGTTCAGTCTCGTTACCGTCAAGTCACTTTACTCGTACCGTAATGCATGATCCCATGACCAGACACTTGGTCACTTTGAGCTCATTATGATGATGCATTACCGAGTGGGCCCAGAGATACCTCTCCGTCATACGGAGTGACAAATCCCAGTCTCGATCCGTGTCAACCCATCAGACACTTTCAGAGATACCTGTAGTGCACCTTTATAGTCACCCAGTTACGTTGTGACGTTTGGTACACCCAAAGCACTCCTATGGTATCCGGGAGTTACATGATCTCATGGTCTAAGGAAAAGATACTTGACATTGGAAAAGCTCTAGCAAACGAACTACACGATCTTGTGCTATGCTTAGGATTGGGTCTTGTCCATCACATCATTCTCCTAATGATGTGATCCCGTTATCAACGACATCTAATGTCCATAGTCAGGAAACCATGACTATCTGTTGATCAACGAGCTAGTCAACTAGAGGCTCACTAGGGACATATTATGGTCTATGTATTCACACGTGTATTACGATTTCCAGATAATACAATTATAGCGTGAATAAAGACAATTATCATGAACAAGGAAATATAATAATAATCCTTTTATTATTGCCTCTAGGGCATATTTCCAACAGTCTCCCACTTGCACTAGAGTCAATAATCTAGTTACATTGTGATGAATCGAACACCCATAGAGTTCTAGTGTTGATCATGTTTTGCTCGTGAAAGAGGTTTAGTCAACGGATCTGCGACATTCAGATCCGTATGTACTTTGCAAATATCTATGTCTCCATCTTGAACATTTTCACGGATGGAGTTGAAATAACGCTTGATGTGCCTGGTCTTCTTGTGAAACCTGGGCTCCTTGGCAAGTCCAATAGCTCCAGTGTTGTCACAGAAGAGTTTGATCGGCCCCGACGCATTGGGTATGACTCCTAGGTCGGTGATGAACTCCTTCACCCAAATTGCGTCATGCGCTGCCTCCGAGGCTGACATGTACTCCGCTTCACATGTATATCCCGCCACGACGCTCTGCTTGCAGCTGCACCAGCTTACTGCTCCACCATTCAACATATACACGTATCCGGTTTGTGACTTAGAGTCATCCAGATCTGTGTCGAAGCTAGCGTCGACCTAACCCTTTACGACGAGCTCTTCGTCACCTCCATAAATGAGAAACATGTCCTTTGTCCTTTTCAGGTACTTCAGGATTTTCTTGACCGTTGTCCAGTGTTCCTTGCCGGGATTACTTTGGTACCTTCCTACCAAACTTACGACAAGGTTTACATCAGGTCTGGTACACAGCATGGCATACATAATAGATCCTATGGCTGAAGCATAGGGGATGACACTCATCTCTTCTTTATCTTTTGCCGTGGTCGGGCATTGAGCCGAGCCCAATCTCACACCTTGCAATACAGGCAAGAACCCTTTCTTGGACTGATCCATTTTGAACTTCTTCAAAATCTTATCAAGGTATGTGCTTTGTGAAAGACCTATGAGGCGTCTCGATCTATCCCTATAGATCTTGATGCCTAATATGTAAGCAGCTTCTCCAAGGTCCTTCATTGAAAAACACTTATTCAAGTAGGCCTTAATGCTGTCCAAAAGTTCTATATCATTTCCCATCAAGAGTATGTCATCTACATATAATATGAGAAATGCTAGAGAGCTCCCACTCACTTTCTTGTAAACGCAGGCTTCTCCATAAGTCTGCATAAACCCAAACGCTTTGATCATCTCATCAAAGCGAATGTTCCAACTCTGAGATGCTTGCACCAGCCCATAAATGGATCGCTGGAGCTTGCATACTTTGTTAGCATTCTTAGGATCGACAAAACCCTCCGACTGCATCATATACAGTTCTTCCTTAAGATGTCCGTTAAGGAATGCCGTTTTGACGTCCATCTGCCATATCTCATAATCATAGTATGTGGCAATTGCTAACATGATTCAGACGGACTTCAGCTTCGCTATGGGAGAGAAAGTCTCATCGTAGTCAACCCCTTGAACTTGCCGATAACCCTTAGCGACAAGTCGAGCTTTATAGATAGTAATATTACCATCCGCGCCCGTCTTCTTCTTAAAGATCCATTTGTTTTCTATCGCTCGCCGATCATCGGGCAAGTCTGTCAAAGTCTATACTTTGTTTTCATACATGGATTCTATCTCGGATTGCAAGGCTTCAAGCCATTTGTTGGAATCTGGGCCTGCCATCGCTTCTTCATGGTTCGAAGGTTCGCCGTTGTCTAACAACATGATTTCTAGGACAGGGTTGCCATACCACTCTGGTGTGGAACGTGTCCTTGTGGACCTACGAAGTTCAGTAGCAACTTGATCCGAAGTACCTTGATCATTATCATTAATTTCCTCTCCAGTTGGTGTAGGCACCACAGGAACATTTTCCTGAGCTGCACTACTTTCCGGTTCAAGAGGTAGTACTTCATCGAGTTCTACTTTCCTCCCACTTACTCCTTTCGAGAGAAACTCTTTTTCCAGAAAGGATCCCTTGTTGGCAACAAAGATCTTGCCTTCGGATCTTAAGTAGAAGGTATACCCAATGGTTTCCTTGGGGTATCCTATGAAGACGCATTTTTCTGACTTGGGTTCGAGCTTTTCAGGTTGAAGTTTCTTGACATAAGCATCGCATCCCCAAACTTTTAGAAACGACAGCTTAGGTTTCTTCCCAAACCATAATTCGTACGGCGTCGTCTCAACGGATTTAGACGGAGCCCTATTTAAAGTGAATGTAGCTGTCTCTAGAGCGTATGCCCAAAATGATAGCGGTAAATCAGTAAGAGACATCATAGACCGCACCATATCCAATAGAGTGCGATTACGACGTTCGGACACACCGTTACGCTGAGGTGTTCCAGGCGGCATGAGTTGTGAAACGATTCCACATTTCCTTAAGTGTGTACCAAATTCGTGACTTAAGTATTCTCCTCCACGATCTGACCGTAGGAACTTTATCTTTCGGTCATGTTGATTCTCTACCTCATTCTGAAATTCCTTGAACTTTTCAAAGGTCTCAGACTTGTGTTTCATCAAGTAGACATACCCATATCTACTCAAGTCATCAGTGAGAGTGAGAACATAACGATATCCTCCGCGAGCCTCAACGCTCATTGGACCACACACATCGGTATGTATGATTTCCAATAAGTTGGTTGCTCGCTCCATTGTTCTGGAGAAAAGAGTCTTGGTCATTTTGCCCATGAGGCATGGTTCGCATGTGTCAAATGATTCATAATCGAGAGACTCTAAAAGTCCATCAGCATGGAGCTTCTTCATGCGCTTGACACCAATGTGACCAAGGCGGCAGTGCCACAAGTATGTGGGACTATCGTTATCAACTTTACATCTTTTGGTATTCACACTATGAATATGTGTAACATTACGTTCGAGATTCATTAAAAATAAACCATTGACCATTGGGGCATGACCATAAAACATATCTCTCATATAAATAGAACAACCATTATTCTCGGATTTAAATGAGTAGCCATCTCGTATCAAACGAGATCCAGATACAATGTTCATACTCAAACTTGGCACTAAATAACAATTATTGAGGTTTAAAACTAATCCCGTGGGTAAATGTAGAGGCAGCGTGTCGACAGCGATCACATCGACCTTTGAACCATCCCGACGCGCATCGTCACCTCGTCCTTCGCCAGTCTCCGCTTATTTTGCAGCTCCTGCTGTGAGTTACAAATATGAGCAACGACACCGGTATCAAATACCCAGGAGTTACTACGAGTACTGGTAAGGTACACATCAATTACATGTATATCAAATATACCTTTAGTGTTGCCGGCCTTCTTGTCCGCTAAGTATTTGGGGCAGTTCCGCTTCCAGTGACCCTTCCCTTTGCAATAAAAGCACTCAGTCTCAGGCTTGGGTCCATTCTTTGACTTCTTCCCGGCAACTGGCTTACCGGGCGCGGTAACATCCTTGCCGTCCTTCTTGAAGTTCTTCTTACCCTTTCCCTTCTTGAACTTTGTGGTTTTATTAACCATCAACACTTGATGTTCTTTCTTGATTTCTACCTCTGCCGACTTCAGCATTGAAAATACTTCAGGAATGGTTTTCACCATCCCCTGCATATTGTAGTTCATCACAAAGCTCTTGTAGCTCGGTGGGAGCGCCTGAAGGATTCTGTCAATGACCGCCTCATCCGGGAGGTTAATGTCCAGCTGGGACAGGCGGTTGTGCAACCCAGACATTTTGAGTATGTGCTCACTGATAGAACTATTTTCCTCCATCTTACAACTGTAGAACTTGTCGGAGACTTCATATCTCTCGACCCGGGCATGAGCTTGGAAAACCATTTTCAGCTCCCTGAACATCTCATATGCTCCGTGTTGCTCAAAACGCTTTTGGAGCCCCAGTTCTAAGCTGTAAAGCATGCCGCACTGAACGAGGGAGTAATCATCAGCATGTGACTGCCAAGCATTCATAACGTCTTGGTTCTCTGGGATGGGTGCTTCACCTAGCGGTCCTTCTAGGACATATGCTTTCTTGTCTGCTATGAGGATGATCCTCAGGTTCCGGACCCAGTCCGTATAGTTGCTGTCATCATCTTTCAGCTTGGTTTTCTCTAGGAACGCATTGAAGTTCATGTTGACATGAGCGTTGGCCATTTGATCTACAAGACATATTTGCAAAGGTTTTAGACTAAGTTCATGATAATTAAGTTCATCTAATCAAATTATTTTAATGAACTCCCACTCAAATTAGACATCCCTCTAGTCATCTAAGTGTTACACGATCCGAGTCGACTAGGCCGTGTCCGATCATCACGTGAGATGGACTAGTCATCATCGGTGAACATCTCCATGTTGATCGTCTCTTCCATACGACTCATGTTCGACCTTTCGGTCTCTGTGTTCCAAGGCCATGTCTGTACATGCTAGGCTCGTCAAGTTAACCCGAAGTGTTTTGCATGTGTAAAACTGTCTTACACCCGTTGTACGTGAACGTAAGAATCTATCACACCCGATCATCACGTGGTGCTTCGAAACGACGAACTTTAGCAACGGCGCATAGTTAGGGGGAACACTTTCTTGAAATTATTATAAGGGATCATCTTATTTACTACCGTCGTTCTAAGTAAACAAGATGCATAAACATAATAAACATCACATGCAATTATATAATAGTGACATGATATGGCCAATATCATATAGCTCCTTTCATCTCCATCTTCGGGGCTCCATGATCATCTTCGTCACCGGCACGACACCATGATCTCCATCATCATGATCTCCATCATCGTGTCTCCATGAAGTTGCTCGCCAACTATTACTTCTACTATTATGGCTAACGGTTTAGCAATAAAGTAAAGTATTTACATGGCGTTAAATCATTGACACGCAGGTCATACAATAATTAAGACAACTCCTATGGCTCCTGCCGGTTGTCATACTCATCGACATGCAAGTCGTGATTCCTATTACAAGAACATGATCTCATACATCACAATATATCATTCATCATTCATCACAACTTTTGGCCATATCACATGACAAGGCAATTGCTGCAAAAACAAGTTAGACGTCCTCTAATTGTTGTTGCATCTTTTACGTGGATGCAATAGGGTTCTAGCAAGAACTTTTTCTTACCTACGAAAAAGCCACAACGTGATTTGTCAACTTCTATTTACCCTTCATAAGGACCCTTTTCATCGAATCCGCTCCAACTAAAGTGGGAGAGACAGACACCCGCTAGCCACCTTATGCAACTAGTGCATGTCAGTCGGTGGAACCTGTCTCACGTAAGCGTATGTGTAAGGTCGGTCCGGGCCGCTTCATCCCACAATACCGCTGAAGAAAAATAAGACTAGTAGCGGCAAGAAAGTTGACAACATCTACGCCCACAACAAAATTGTGTTCTACTCGTGCAATAGAGAACTACGCATAAACCTGGCTCATGATGCCACTGTTGGGGAACGTTGCAGAAAATAAAAGATTTCCTATGGTTTCACCAAGATCCATCTATGAGTTCATCTAGCAACGAGTGATAGGAGTGCATCTACATACCTTTGTAGATAGCGAGCGGAAGCGTTCAAGAGAACGGGGTTGAGGGAGTCGTACTCGTCGTGATCCAAATCACCGATGACCAAGTGCTGAACGGATAACACCTCCGCATTCAACACACGTACGGAGCGGATGACATCTCCTCGTTCTTGATCCAGCAAGGGGGAAGGAGAGGTTGATGAAGATCCAGCAACACGACGGCGTGGTGGTGGATGCAGCAGAGTTCCGGCAGAGCTTCGCCGAGCTTCTGCAAGAGGGAGAGGTGTAGCAGGGGAGAGGGAGGCGCCAAGATTTCAGGGTACAGCAGCCCTCCCTCCCCCCTCCTTTATATAGGCCCCC
>NC_057810.1:61085774-61136995 GCF_018294505.1 Triticum aestivum | reverse complement strand
CGGCCCTAGAGATGGGATCTCTAGGGGGGCGGCGGCCAAGGGGGGTGGAGTGCCCCCCAAGGCAAGTGGAGGCGCCCCCTTCCCTAGGGTTTCCCAACCCTAGGCGCAGAGGGGGGCCCAGGGGGGCACACCAGCCCACTAGGGGCTGGTTCCCCTCACACTTCAGCCCACGGGGCCCTCTGGGATAGGTGGGCCCACCCGGTGGACCCCCGGGACCCTTCCGGTGGTCCCGGTACAATACCGGTGACCCCCGAAACTTTCCCGGTGGCCGAAACTGCACTTCCTATATATAATTCTTGACCTCCGGACCATTCCGGAACTCCTCGTGACGTCCGGGATCTCATCCGGGACTCCGAACAACTTTCGGTTTGCTTCATACTCATATTCATACAATCCTAGCATCACCGAACCTTAAGTGTGTAGACCCTACGGGTTCGGGAGACATGTAGACATGACCGAGACGACTCTCCGGTCAATAACCAACATCGGGATTTGGATACCCATGTTGGCTCCCACATGCTCCTCGATGATCATCGGATGAACCACGATGTCGAGGATTCAATCAACCCCGTATACAATTCCCTTTGTCAATCGGTACGTTACTTGCCCGAGACTCAATCGTCGGTATCCCAATACCTCGTTCAGTCTCGTTACCGTCAAGTCACTTTACTCGTACCGTAATGCATGATCCCGTGACCAGACACTTGGTCACTTTGAGATCATTATGATGATGCATTACCGAGTGGGCCCAGAGATACCTCTCCGTCATACGGAGTGACAGATCCCAGTCTCGATCCGTGTCAACCCATCAGACACTTTCGGAGATACCTGTAGTGCACCTTTATAGTCACCCAGTTACGTTGGGTCGTTTGGTACACCCAAAGCACTCCTACGGTATCCGGGAGTTACACGATCTCATGGTCTAAGGAAAAGATACTTGACATTGGAAAAGCTCTAGCAAACGAACTACACGATCTTGTGCTATGCTTAGGATTGGGTCTTGTCCATCACATCATTCTCCTAATGATGTGATCCCGTTACCAACAACATATAATGTCCATAGTCAGGAAACCATGACTATCTGTTGATCAATGAGCTAGTCAACTAGAGGCTCACTAGGGACATATTATGGTCTATGTATTCACACGTGTATTACGATTTCCGGATAATACAATTATAGCATGAATAAAGACAATTATCATGAACAAGGAAATATAATAATAATCCTTTTATTATTGCCTCTAGGGCATATTTCCAACACCTATTAACCGGAGGCCCAGCCCAGAATTGTTGTTTTTTTGCCTATTTCAGTGTTTCGAAGAAATGGAATATCAAACGGAGTCCAAACGGAATGAAACCTTCGGGAACGTGATTTTCTCACGGAATGTGATCCAGGAGACTTGGACCATACTCCAATAAGTGCCAGAGGCGGTCACGAGGGTGGAAGGCGCCCCCCTAGGCGCGCCCCCTACCTCGTGGGCCCCCTGCTACTCCACCAACGTACTCCTTCCTCCTATATATACCTACGTATCCCCAAACGATCAGAACAGGAGCCAAAAACCTAATTCCACTGCCACAACCTTCTGTATCCACGAGATCCCATCTTGGGTCCTGTTCCAGAGCTCCGTCGGATATGCTCATAACTATGCTCAATTCTGTAAATTGCTCAACAGTAATTTGTTCATCCACCGTAGAATATCTATGCTCTTGAGAGAAGCCACTAGTGAAACCTATGGCCCCCGGGTCTATTCTCATCATATCAACCTCTATCGCTTTATTACTTGCTTTGTTTTTACTTTGCCTTTTACTTTTCACTTTGCATCTATCTATCAAAAATACCAAAAATATTATTTATCATCTCTATCAGATCTCACTCTCGTAAGTGATCGTGAAGGGATTGACAACCCCTAATCGCGTTGGTTGCGAGTAGCTATCGTTTTGTGTAGGTACGAGGGACTTGTGCGTGCACTACTAGGGAAAATCCAAGCAGCAACGCAGGTTTTGGGCCTCTCAGTAGCGCGGGGACGGGCGCTACTAATAAGGCGCTACCGCTAACGTATAGCAGTAGCGCATGTTGTCCCATGCTACTGCTATACATTAATAGATGTAGCGCTCTTTAGAAAAGGGCGCGCCTGATATTATTTGCAGCACTGTTTACAGGGAAGCGCTACTGGTAAGGCGGCGCTACTGCTAAATTTTCCCCCCTCGCTACTACTAGTTTTATTAGTTTTTTTTCCTGCATATTTGTTTTGTATTTGTTTTGTATTTGAATAGGCTTTATACAATAATCTTTAGCATATCATACACATACAAATGTAAAAATAGCATATACATACAATTAGTCTCATCAAATCATGTCATCATCATAATCATCATCCAACACAAAGTGGTCTCTCGTCGTCAATCTCGAAAATAGCGATACAAGTCTTGATTACTAGCAAATACGTCGTCATCCATCTAAACAATGATATACGCAAGAAGAGCTATAACTTTGAGTACATGAGTTCATATCCCTCTCTCGCATTAGCGTGAACCTAAACTAACTACTGCCTGTCGCTCGGAAACCGGAAACCGGTACACCTGGGCCTGACACTCCGGCCACTTGTCGTATATATACTCCTGGTGTAGCACTTCTTCACCATCTATGATCTATGCACCTGCATCGTCACATGAGTCGATGATATGCAACATATATAGTTGAGCAACAGAAAGCGACAGACTTGGCAAAAATAGAAACAACATATCATAAGCATAAATAACAAAGTTCATTGTACCCAAAATGCCCTAACTAGAGTGATTTTCGCTAGTCGAGGAGGAGGACGGTTTAATTACATCACAAATAAAGTTTCATCGTGCATAACTCAAAGTTTTTTCATACAGAAAGTATGGACTAAACGGACACATTGTCATATATCGACAATCACTCCACCATGTCGTGCCATCCATCCATGTCAGGGAGATAGACCTCGAGCTTAGTGAAAGGCTTCATGTCGAGACGCTGAGAGGCTATCCATGTTCGGACGTCTTCCCACAACATTTGTCCTTCTCCGTAGAACATCCCTGTTTTTCCGATGACCTCCTTCATGATGATTTGGGCAAGTTCGCGCTGGATGTTATAGAACTCAGCTCGAAGTCGATGATCCTCGATATCTCCTATGTCCTTTGCCCATTGCAGAATATGGGCATCGCCAGATCTAGGTGACATGCAAAGGTTCTGGTGATCCCGTCTGTACTCCAGCATGTGGTGTAGGACATAGAATCCATCATTAAGAGAATCATTCGGTTAATGGATGCAGCACAAGTCGGTCTTATGGCTGAAGGCGACCCTGCCGCCCCTTCTCTTCTTGTCCCTAACCTCTCCACCCCTTGCTTGGTAGTAAAACATAGCACTGTCGAGAACACCTTTGATGTGGGTGTAATCCTTTTTGTGAATGTTCTTCGACGAGTCCAAGTAAAGAGCGTGGGAGAATCAGGGGTAGAGGATGATGAGGACGGCGCGCCCGCCGCTGCGCAAAATAAGTACACCTCAAATTAATTAGCCTCCACCGTGCAAATGAATTATTGAAATCGAAGGAAGGATAGCAGTGCGGATGACTTACACGGGATGATAAGGCACGAGAATCACCTCCTTGTCCTTATTGGCGAGCATGAAACTGACGATTTAATCCCTCGCGTATTCACGGTGCTCTGCGCAGACTCCCAAGAAGCCCTCGTGCATGTAGTACGGGTCAGTGACACAGATATGACGTATCTGCTAAACCCCAATGACGTAGTTCATGTGCAAGGCATAAAGGCGGACAAACGTAAAATGCAGCTTCTTCACGTGAAACATGTCGAATATGTAATCGAATCGGAGGAAGAACTTATCCACGGGGAAGCTGTCGACGTACGACATTTGCCGCGGAACATTAACCACATAGAGTGGGTATCCTGGATCTTTCGAGGCGATGAGGCCTTTCTCTACCCGCAGCACATCGTCATGAAGTCTCGTTAGATCGCTGAATCTGGCCCGTAGCGCTGTTGCAGGTAGGATTGGTTGACCGGGGATATGCCTTTTATTCGCATCGGGGATATCTATACGGTCCTGAAGCCGAGGCTGCTGAGGCGGCTGGATCATAGAATCAGCTTTTTTGCCTTTCCTCGCTCTCTTCCTAGATTTCTTTACTACCGGATGGTCGTCCATAATACGTTGAGACGGTAATTCAGGCACCGACTCATGACGCTCAAACCCTGAGGAGGTGCCAGTATAGATATACTGTTCAGCGCCATCGTCATCCTCATCCTCATCCATGGCGACGTCATCAGCGACTAATGGAGCCTCCTCCTTACCCCGTCCGCTATCACCCAACCCGACACCCGACGCTAATTGGGTAGGTGGGGTGTTGATGTTCATACCTTGCTGAGGCTGCATGCTCGTGGGTGTGCTCCCGGCCGCCTTCAGACGAAGCAGGCTCTTTGGCCACAACAGGACCCACCCATTGCAACAATCACCATGCCGCCGCGGGGTCTCGTCGTCATCCCCCACTAGTATTAGAGGAGGCAAATTCTCGTGGCCCGGTTTGACACTGGCCACGGAAACCTTGAAGACGTTCGGGGGGATCGGTCGGCTGTGGAACAATGGTTCCTTCAGCTCCATTATCGTCTCCTTCCCCACGTCCACCTTCTGTTCGCCGATGGTGTACAATATGGTGCACGGGGTTTCGTCGGCCTACAAAGAAAAGTCTGTGATGTGAGACATCTGAAAGGCAACGAAAACGGGAGATTATACATTTATATTGAAGGGGGCCGGTGTGACAGATACCGTGAGGGTGTCGAGCTCAGCCAAAGACGATGCACCACCGAGCACGTTCGGTGCGGGAGTCGGTGCGGGAGCAGGTGCTCCCAAGAAGTCAGCAAGGGGAAAGTCCTCTGCATTTTTTTCTGGATTTTGCCTTGTCCAAGTGAAAACGCCCATCACCAAGGAAGTAGACAAATCTGCAACCACCTGTTTTGCAGCAGCTACCGCTGTTGCGACTGTCTGAGATGATTTCTTCTCAACCGCAATCTCAACCTTCTTGTCGATGTTTTCTTCAGTTAACCTCCATCTTTCCTTTCTCTCCTCCGTGGTCTCACGGTAGTACTTCTTCCACATGGCGCCATCTCCGAAACCGTGCACGCATCCATACGACGGTCGAGTATCCACCGGTTGTCGTTTCAATATGTTCAATGCCCAGTTGAATGGAGTGTCCCACTTGGGCCTCGCCAATGCCTCAGACGGCGAGTCACTTTCGGCCGCAATCCGGTGCTGCTCTCTTTGCAAAAGGCACAAGGATCATTTACAAATATGACTAACGTGTGCAGTCGAATTGATCAGAAACTAAAATTACCAACAGTCTCATGAACTCCGTAATGACCGGTGTTGTCTCGTAAACCTTCTTCACTGGGTCCCAATGGTGTCGGGCCCTCAGGACGTCACGCTCCTGCGGGACGGTGAAATCCGCCAAGGGGTCTGGGATGCCCAGACTCGCGGCTTCCGCGTCCTCCTTGGCCCATTTGGACCTCTTTCCGCCGTAACCACGGCTTCCGAGGTGGTGGCTCCCAATGTTCCTCTCTTGAAGCCCCTTCATGTACTTAGACTTTTTTTGGCAGCTTCGGCCTCGCAAGCCTCCTTGAATTTTTGAAACTGCTCTTCCGTGATTGTTGGATTATCCTTTACAATTTCAGAGTAGGGTTCCTTCTTGTCGATGATCTTTGCTTTCACTCGAGTTTTCCAGGCGGCCAATGCGTCGCTAAACTTGGTCATGGCATGTTTGTTTATCTTCTTCATTGTCGGGTCCTCGTCTGGATCTTCATAATCCTTCTCATTCCGGCCCGGGAACAAGAATATCTGGTGAAACTTCTTTAGGAGGGAGCTCCTCATATTTTCTATCTTCTATAGTTTCTCATCGTTGATGGTGGCGGTTGTCCGTACGATGCAGCCTATTTGATTGCCGTAGCACGCGAGCGCTTCATCGGGCGCCTTTGGCTCAAAATTGCCGTCGTCCACCTCCGTGACCACCAGTCTAGTAGTCCTGAGTTTGTTAGGAACCCGTTGCCTCTTTGCTTTCGGTTCTACACCGGCTCCGCTCCCTGAGGCAGCACCGGTCTTGATGCCGGTCTGAATCTCAATGCCGGTCTCAGTCTCAGCACCGGTCTGCGTGTCGGTCTCAGTCCCCGATGCCACCGGTGGGCCCAACAACAACATTGGTTGATCGTCGGTAAGGCTAAAAAATTCGTCTGCCGCCTGGTAGACGTGGTCACAATCACCAGAACCCTGTCCTTCATCGTTGCTAGCGATGTTTCCTATGATTAAATCTAGTCAATTAATTCTAGACCTAATAAAATGAATAATGACATAAAAAAGGCCTATTGTTTTGCAGGAATGTTGACTCCTTCCTGGTGCGGCAAATCTCGGGCACTCGATATGTCCTAGTTTGTAGCACAAGTCATGCCGAAATTTACGGAAAATTTCGGCATGACCTTTGCTAAAAAGTGGACAAATCGAGAACCTGAAATTTGCCAGAACAGAAATGAATCAACATTCCAGCAAAACATAGGCCACTCAGCATCATTCCCTGGAAACAACAAAGCCACTTGGGCACAATCGAACAACTTCAATGAAAAGATATAACATAACCACTTGAATGAAAAGATATAATCAACAATAAAAGTCTAGGAAGGGATCATCTTTAAAATAAGATTTTCCTAAATTCTTTTCCTTGAAAAATAGTGGTCTTTTCAAAAATCAAAAACCTTTGCAAAATGACCTCACTAAACACTTCTCTGCCTAGGACAGAACCCAAATTATGTTGATCTAGCTATTCCTCTCTCTCACACAAACACACATTATTATCTCTAACCCTTCTCTGCCTAGGACAGAACCCAATTAAATTGCAAAGGAACTCCATTTCTCTAACCCTTCTGACCTAATGCTCTAAAATAAAATTTTCCTCTAACCTAGCCAACCTACTTAACCTAGCTTGTTAATCCAACGAACCTAATTAACCTACCTATTTAACCTAGTTAGTTCATCTAGTTTACCTAGATAATTAACCCTAATTAAACTAGTTAACGCAGCTAGTTCTTTGTCAAAGCCCTAAATAAATTTTTGCAGTAATTAACCTAATTAAACTAGTTAACCTGACTAGTTCTCTGTTAAAGCCCTAACTAAATTTTTGCACTAACCTAGATAATTAACCTAATTAAACTAGTTAACCTAACTACTTCTCTGTCAAAGCCCTAACTAAATTTTTGCCCTAACCTAGATAATTAACCTAATTAAACTAGCTAACCTATGCATGAGAGAGAGAGAGGAGGGGTGGGGGCTTACAGAGGATGGCTCCGGTGGTGGCGAGGGAGGCAGTGGTGGCGAGGGAGGCAGGGGCGTCTCCGGTGATGGCGAGGGAGGCAAGGGCGTCTCCGGTGACGGCGAGGGAGGCAGTTGTGGCGAGGAAGGATCCGGTGGCGTCGACGGCGGCTCCGGTGGCGTTGACGAGGCCGCGCGGCTCCGTGGCATTGGGGGCGTCTCCGGTGGTGTCGACGGCGCAGGTTGTGGTGGCGTCGACGTCGGCAGGAGACGGCGGCGAAGTGGGGCGACGGCGAATCGGGGAGACGGCAGTGCGCGGGGTGGGTTGAGGGATTTGGGGGAGAAGTGGTGGCCGGGGGGAAACGGTTTTATGGTTAAGTCAAACTTAGCGGTAGCGCGTTTGGTAAAACGCGCTATAGCTAAGATAGCTATAGCGGTTTTTACAAAATGCGTTGCGGCTATAGCTATGTAATTTTCTTCCATTTTTTAATTTCCTTTTCTGTTTCTACAGCGGAAATCTAGGACACGCGCTGCAGCTACTTTAGCTATAGCGCCTCTTACGAACACACGCTACTGCGACGCCTTGATACATCTCCGTCGTATCTATAATTTTTGATTGTTCCATGCCAATATTATTCACTGTCATATAGTTTTTGGCAACTTTTTATACTATTTTTGGGACTAACATATTGATCCAGTGCCCAGTGCCAGTTCTTGTCTGTTGCATGTCTGTTGCACGTTTTTTGCATGTCTGTTGCATGTTTGTTGCATGTTTTTTTGTTTCTTCCTGTCTGTTGCATGTTTTTTTGTTTCGCAGAAACCCAATATGAAACGGAGTCCAAACGGGATAAAAATGGATAGAGATTTTTTTTGGAATATTTATGATTTTCTGGAAGTAAAATCAACGCGAAACGGTGTCCAGGGTGGTCACGAGGTAGGGGGGCATGCCCTACCCCCTCAGGCGCGCCCCTGACCCTCGTGTTCCACCCGTAATGCAGTTGATGCTCTCCTTCTGGCGCAAGAAAGCTAATTTTACAAGGAAGATCTGAGCGAAAGATTCACCCCAATCGAAGTTACGGATCTCCAGATATAAAGGAAACGGTGAAGGGGTAGAATCTGCCAACGCAGGGAACGCAGAAACAGAGAGATAGATCCAATCTCGGAGGGGCTCTCGCCCCTCCCAAGCCATGGGAGCCAAGGACCAGAGGGGAAACCCTTCTCCCATCTAGGGAGAAGGTCAAGGAAGAAGAAGAAAAAGTAGGGGGGCCCTCTCCCCCTTGCTTCCGGTGGCGCCGGAACGCCGCCGGGGGCCATCATCATCACCGCGATCTTCACCAACACCTCCGCCATCTTCACCAACATCTCCACCAACTCTTACCCCCTCTATGCAGCGGTGTAACCTCTCTCTTACCCGTTGTAATCTCTACTTAAACATGGTGCTCAACGTTATATATTATTTCCCAATGATGTATGGCTATCCTATGATGTTTGAGTAGATCTGTTTTGTCCTAATGGCTATTTGATGATCGTGATTGGTTTGAGTTGTATGTTTTATTATTGGTGCTGTCCTATGGTGCCCTCCGTGTCGCGCAAGCGTGAGGGATTCCCACTGTAGGATGTTGCAATACGTTCATGATTCGCTTATAGTGGGTTGGTGAGTGGCTGAAACACAAACCCGAGTAAGAGGGATTGTTGCGTATGGGATAAAGGGGACTTGATACTTTAATGCTATGGTTCGGTTTTACCTTAATGAATCTTTAGTAGTTGCGGATGCTTGCTAGAGTTCCAATCATAAGTGCATATGATCCAAGTAGAGAAAGTATGTTAGCTTATGCCTCTCCCTCATATAAAATTGCAATAATGATTACCGGTCTAGTTATCGATTGCCTAGGGACAAATAACTTTCTCGTGACAAAAAGCTCTTTACTTTAACTAATTTAGTTGTGTCTTTATCTAAACAGCCCCTAGTTTATATTTACGTGTTCCTTACTTTCTTGCAAGCTTACCCGAAAACACCTACAAAGTACTTCTAGTTTCATACTTGTTCTAGGTAAAGCGAACGTCAAGCGTGCGTGGAGTCGTATCAGTGGCCGATAGGACTTGAGAGAGTATTTGTTCTACCTTTAGCTCCTCGTTGGGTTCGAAACTCTTACTTATCGAAAGAGGCTACAACTATCCCCTATACTTGTGGGTTATCAAGACCTTTTTCTGGAACCGTTGTCGGGGAGTCATAGCGTGGGGTGAATATTCTCGTGTGTGCTTGTTTGCTTTATCACTAAGTAATTTTTATTTGTTGTTCTTAGTTGTTTTCTATCTTTAGTCATGGGTAGGAAACGCAAAATACCAAAAAAATTAGTTGTACCTGTTGGACCAATGGTTGAAGAACCACTCAAAATCTATCGCACTACTGAAGCTTATTACTTGGATCATCTTCGATCCCTATGTGCTCGTGCTGAAACCCCAACTAGCTTAGTTGAGGGCAAATCTTTAGATGAGCATGCTTGTTATGTGAGGCACCGTATATCTGAAAAAGGGAAACTATTATGGAGTCAAATTCAACGTTTACAATGCTATGCTTGGAATTTATGTTGGGAATATGATTTTACTTGTTGTTCTGAAAACCCTAAAAAACACCTTCCCTACCAATGTGAGTTTATTGATAATGGAATCTTATCTTCTTATGCTAAGGGTGTTCATAGTTACTATGATGTTCAACAAATTGAAGAATTTGTTGCTTTTAAGGGTGCTTTTGAAATTGCTATGTTGATTGAAAAGTATGATACTACTCTTTATAAATCTGAAAAATTTGCCATACTTGAATATTGTTATTATAATTATGCTTCTAAATCCTATGTTAACCAATTTATTAAGGAAGTCTCCGCTGTCCAAGAAGAGACTAATATTTTGCAGGAAGCTATGGAAGAAGAAATTGATGAAACTGTGAGCTCATTGGATGAAAAAGATGATGAGGAGAGCGAAGAACAAAAGGAGGAGGAGCGGATTAGCTACCCATGCCCACCTTCTAATGAGAGTAACCCTCCAACTCATACATTATTTAATTCCCCTTCGTTCTTACCGAAGGATGCTTGCTATGATGATTGCCATGATGATTGCTATGATGATTGTTATGATCCCGTTGATTCTCTTGAAATATCCCTTTTTGATGATGCTTGCTATGCTTGTGGCCAAGATGCCAATATGAATCATGCTTATGGAGATGAACTTGCTATAGTTCCTTATGTTAAACATGAAATTGTTGCTATTGCACCCACGCATGATAGTCCTATTATCTTTTTGAATTCTCCCGACTACACTATATCGGAGAAGTTTGCACTTATTAAGGATTATATTGATGGGTTGCCTTTTACCATTGCACATGATGATTTTGATGAATGTAATATGCATGTGCTTGCTGCTCCTACTTGCAATTATTATGAGAGAGGAACTATGTCTCCACCTCTCTATGTTCCCAACACGATAGAATTGCAAGAAACTGCTTATACTATGCATTGGCCTTTACTATGTGTGCATGAATTGTTCTTTTATGACATGCCGATGCATAGGAAGAGAGTTAGACTTTGTTGTTCCATGATATATGTTACTTTGTTCTCACTACTAAATTACAAATCATTGTTAATTAAAATTGGCTTTGATATACCTTGGGATCCGGGTGGATTCATTACTTGAGCACTAAATGCCTAGCTTAATGGCTTTAAAGAAAGCGCTGCCAGGGAGACAACTCGGAAGTTTTAGAGAGTCATTTATTTCTGTTGAGTGCTTTCATATAGTTTAAAAACTAAAAAAATAAAGAGGGGAACCTAAAACTTTTCAAAAAGGAAAGTGAAAGTGAGAGAGACAAGCATTGTTGAAGTGGGAGAGCTCTTTGAACTTTGTTCATGCTCACGAAAACTTTGTGAATCTTGATTACAGAAGCTTTTCAACAAAAGTAATTATCCCCTTGTACAATTCCATTGTATTATAAAAATAACATGCCAAGGTTTGCCTTTAGGATGTTTACAATGCTTGTTGGTTTGTACGGTGCAGGACAGAAACTTTGGCTGTAGTGCGCGATTTTACATTTTTAACTGGAACGTCAAATGGTTCTGATTCTTTTTGCACTGTATTGCTGTACAACTTGTTTATTTTCCTAATTTTGGTAGAATTTTTGGGGTACCAGAAGTATGGTGGATGTTCAGATTGCTACAGACTGTTCTGTTTTAGACAGATTCTGTTTTTGATGCATAGTTTGCTTGTTTTGATGAAACTATCAATTTATATCTGTGGATTAAGCCATGAAAGAGTTATATCACAGTAGACACAATGCAAAAACAAAATATGAATTGGTTTGCAACAGTACTTAGAGTGGTGATTTGCTTTATTATACTAACGGATCTTATCGAGTTTTCTGTTGAAGTTTTGTGTGGATGTAGTGTCTAATCGAGGATGTTTCGATATGAGAAGAAGGAAGAGAGGCAAGAGCTCAAGATTGGGGATGCCCGATGCACCCCAAGTAAATATTCAAGGAGACTCAAGCATCTAAGCTTGGGGATGATGGGGAGGCATCCCCTCTTTCTTCAACAAGTATCGGTATGTTTTCGAATTCGTTTCGTTCGTGCATTATGTGCAAGTCTTGGAGCGTCTTTTGCATTTAGTTTTCATTTTTATTTTATGCACCATGCTGGTATGATATAATCCTTGGTTGATTTATAGAATGCTCATTGCACTTCACTTAAATCTTTTGAGTGTGGCTTTATAGAATGCTTCATGTACTTCACTTATATCATTTGAAGTTAGGATTGCCTGTTTCTCTTTACATAGACAACCGCCATTTGTAGAATGCTCTTTTGCTTCACTTATAATTGTTAGAGCATGGTCATATCTTTTGTGGAAAGAATTTAACTCTCTTGCTTCACTTATATCTATTTAGAGAGATGACAGGAATTGGTCATTCACATGGTTAGTCATAAAATCCTACATAAACTTAGATAGCTGAATATGATATGTTTGATTCCTTGCAATAGTTTTGCGATATAAAGATAGTTATATTAGAGTTATGCTAGTGGGTGGTTGTGGATTGTAGAGACACTTGTGTTGAGGTTTGCAAGTCCTGTAGCATGCACGTATGGTAACCATTGTGTGACAAATTTGAAGCATGGGGTGTTTCTTTGATTGTCTTCCTTATGAGTGGCGGTCTGGGACGAGCGATGGTCTTTTCCTACCAATCTATCCCCCTAGGGGCATGCGTACTAGTACTTTGCTTCGAGGGCTAACAAACTTTTGCAATAATTATATGAGTTCTTTATGACTAATGTTGAGTCCATGGATTATACACACTCTCACCCTTCTATCATTGCTAGCCTCTTCGGTACCGTGCATTGCCCCTTCTCACCTCGAGAGTTGGTGCAAACTTCACCGGTGCATCCAAACCCCGTGATACGATACGCTCTATCACACATAAACCTCATTATATCTTCCTCAAAACAGCCACCATACCTACCTATCATGGCATTTCCATAGCCATTCCGTGATATATTGCCATGCAACTTCGATCATCATCATATTCATGACTTGAGCATTCATTGTCATATTGCTTTGCATGATCGTAAGATAGCTAGCATGATGTTTTTATGACTTGTCCATTTTTTGATGCCATTGCTACGCTAGATCATTGCACATCCCGGTACACCGCCGGAAGCATTCATATAGAGTCATATCTTTGTTCCAGTATCGAGTTGTAAGTAAATAAAAGTGTGATGATCATCATTATAGAACATTGCCCCCCAAAAAAAGAAAGGCCAAAGAAGCCTAAATAAAAAAGGGGGCCAAAGAAGCCCACCAAAAAAAAGGAAAAAAGGAAAAAAAAAGATAAAAGGGGCAATGTTACTATCTCTTTTTCCACACTTGTGCTTCAAAGTAGCACCATGTTCTTCATGTAGTGAGTCTCATATCTTGTGCTTCAAAGTAGCACCATGTTCTTCATATAGATTGTCTCCTATGTTGTCACTTTCATATACTAGTGGGAATTTTCATTATAGAACTTGGCTTGTATATTCCAACGATGGGCTTCCTCAAATGCCCTAGGTCTTCATGAGCAAGCAAGTTGGATGCACACCCACTTAGTTTCTTTTGCTGAGCTTTCATACACTTATAGCTCTTAGTGCATCCATTGCATGGCAATCCCTACTCCTCGCATTGACATCAATTGATGGGCATCTCCATAGCCCATTGATTAGCCGCGTCGATGTGAGACTTTCTCATTTTTTTTCTCCACATAACCTCCATCATTATATTCTCTTCCACCAATAGTGCTATATCAATGGCTTGCGCTTATGTATTGCGTGAGGGTTGAAAAAGCTGAAGCGCGTTAAAAAGTATGAACCAATTGCTCGGCTTGTCATCGGGGTTGTGCATGATGGGGGCATTTTGTGTGACGAAAATGAAGCATGGCTGAACTATATGATTTTGTAGGAATAAGCTTGCTTTTGCCTTGTTATTTTGAAAATACATGATTGCTTTATTGGTATGCTCGAAGTATTATTGTTTTTATGTCAAATGATAGACTATTGCTTTGAATCACTCGTGTCTTAATATTCATGCATGATTAGACATATGATCAAGATTATGCTAGGTAGCATTCCACATCAAAAATTATTATTTTCTATCATTTACCTAGTCGAGGACGAGCAGGAATTAAGCTTGGGGATGTTGATTCGTCTCCGTCGTATCTATAATTTTTGATTGTTCCATGCCAATATTATTCACTTTCATATACTTTTTGGCAACTTTTTATACTATTTTTGGGACTAACATATTGATCCAGTGCCCAGTGCCAGTTCTTGTCTGTTGCATGTTTTTTGTTTCGCAGAAACCCAATATCAAACGGAGTCCAAACGGGATAAAAACGGACGGATATTTTTTTTGGAATATTTATGATTTACTGGAAGTAAAATCAACACGAAACGGTGTCCAGGGTGGTCACGAGGTAGGGGGGCGCGCCCCTGACCCTCGTGGTCCACCCGTAAGGCGGTTGATGATCTCCTTATGGCGCAAGAAAGCTAATTTTACAAGGAAGATTTGAGCGAAAGATTCACCCCGATCGGAGTTACGGATCTCCCGATATAAAGGAAACAGTGAAGGGGTAGAATCTGCCAACGCAGGGTACGCAGAAACAGAGAGGTAGATCCAATCTCGGAGGGGTCTCACCCCTCCCAAGCCATGGGAGCCAAGGACCAGAGGCGAAACCCTTCTCCCATCTAGGGAGAAGGTCAAGGAAGAAGAAGAAGAAGGGGGGACTCTCCCCCTTGCTTCCGGTGGCGCCGGAACGCCGCCGGGGGCCATCATCATCACCGCGATCTTCACCAACACCTCCGCCATCTTCACCAACATCTCCACCAACTCTTACCCCCTCTATTCAGCGGTGTAACCTCTCTTGTACCCGCTGTAATCTCTACTTAAACATGGTGCTCAATGCTATATATTATTTTCCAATGATGTATGGCTATCCTATGATGTTTGAGTAGATATGTTTTGTCCTAATGGCTATTTGATGATCGTGATTGGTTTGAGTTGTATGTTTTATTATTGGTGCTGTCTTATGGTGCCCTCCGTGTCGCGCAAGAGTGAGGGATTCCCGCTGTAGGGTGTTGCAATACGTTCATGATTCGCTTATAGTGGGTTGGTGAGTGACTGAAACACAAACCCGAGTAAGAGGGATTGTTGCGTATGGGATAAAGGGGACTTGATACTTTAATGCTATGGTTGGGTTTTACCTTAATGAATCTTTAGTAGTTCCGGATGCTTGCTAGAGTTCCAATCATAAGTGCATATGATCCAAGTAGAGAAAGTATGTTAGCTTATGCCTCTCCCTCATATAAAATTGCAATAATGATTACCGGTCTAGTTATCGATTGCCTAGGGACAAATAACTTTCTCGTGACAACAAGCTCTTTACTTTTACTAATTTAGTTGTGTCTTTATCTAAACAGCCCCTATTTTATATTTATGTGTTCTTTACTTTCTTGCAAGCTTACCCGAAAACACCTACAAAGTACTTCTAGTTTCATACTTGTTCTAGGTAAAGCGAACGTCAAGCGTGCGTAGAGTCGTATCAGTGGCCGATAGGACTTGAGAGAGTATTTGTTCTACCTTTAGCTCCTCATTGGGTTCGACACTCTTACTTATCGAAAGAGGCTACAACTATCCCCTATACTTGTGGGTTATCACGCCTTCCTCCGTTTTTTTGCTTTTTCATTTATTTTGCTTTACATTTTATTTTTTCCTTTCTCCTTTTTCTATTTCTTTCATTTTCATTTACTTCTCTATTTGTTTTTCATCTTATTTTATTTCCGTTAGTAGTAGCGCTCTTCTTAGGAAACACGCTACTACTTATGCCCTAGCGGTAGCGCGCTTCTTCCAAGCCCGCTACTGCTATGCGTAGCCTATCATTCTAGCAATGGGAATATTAGTAGTAGCGCTTTTGCCACTACACGCGCTACTGCTAAGGTTGTATCTGTAGCGCGGTTTTTTTTCAAACGCTACTGCTATCTAGCACTAGCGCCCTTTTTTGACCCGCGCTGTTGCTAAATTTCTGTGTATAAGGTTTTCCGTAGTAGTGGTGGTCTCCTACTGGATTGATACCTTGGTTCTCAAAAACTAAGGGAAATACTTACGCTACTTTGCTGCATCATCCTCTCCTCTTCGAGGAAAACCAACGCAGTGCTCAAGAGGTAGCAAGAAGAATTTCTGGCACCATTGCCGGGGAAGCTCACGCAAGCAAGTCAACCATACCAAGTACCCATCGCAATCCCTATCTCTCATATTACATTATTTGCCATTTGCCTCTCGTTTTCCTCTCCCCCACTTCACCCTTGCCGTTTTATTTGCCCTCTCTTTCCCAATCTCCTCCTCCCTTTCCCGTTTGCCTTTTCTCGTTGCCTTTTTTGTTCGCTCGTGTGTTAGTTTGCTTGCTTGTCGTGATGTCTAATTCCTTATCCGCTCCTATGTCTCTCGAGTTTGAAGTTCTTCACTTCAAGCAAAGGCAAGGAGAAAACTTAAAATATGCTTGGTATAGGATGATGGAATCTTATCATAATTGCACCCTAGAGGTGAACTTTAGAATTCTTCTTCGAAATTTTTATGTTGGGTTAAATATGACGCATAGACAACTCTTGGATTGCATTGCCAAGGGAAATTTCATTGAGATTGATCCGAGTATTGCACATGAAATTATAGAGGGAATAGTGGGAACACTACCCCAAAAGGGAGGATCTCATCCTACCCAAGGAGAAACCCAAGTGTTTGAGAAGATTTGCGAAGTAACAATTTTTTTACAAAAGTCTCTTGAGCCTCTTAAAAGTGTTAGCGGAAATCTTCACCGCATGAATATGTTGATTACTCTTTGTAATAAGCGGTTGGATTCTTTAGATCTAAAAATTTCCGAGTATGAAGGTAAGCAGAAAGAACCCCCCCAGATTCGAGCATGACTCCACCAAAAAACTGAAAATTAAAGATGGCAATACCTAGATCTATCCTTGCTTTTATGCCTAGCTAGGGGCATTAAACGATACCGCTTGTTGGGAGGGAACCCAATTTTATTTTGTGTTTTTTGTTTTTGCTTCTGTTTAGGAATAAATAATCCATCTAGCCTCTGTTTGGATGTGGTTTTGTCTTTTAATTAGTGTTTGTGCCAAGTAGAACCTATAGGATAACCTACGATGATAGTTGATTTGATTCTGCTGAAAAACAGAAACTTTGCACGAACGAATATAATTTTGTTAAATCACAGAAACGTGCTTTTGCGTTGATTATTATTGCTGCTGTTCAATAAACAAATTGTCCAGGACTTCCTATTTTGGTAGAATTTTTAGAGTTCCAGAAGTTTGCGTTAGTTATAGATTGCTACAGACTGTTCTGTTTTTGACAGATTCTGTTTTACGAGTGTTGTTTGCTTATTTTGATGAATCTATGGCTAGGAAAATAGTTTATAATCCATAGAGAAGTTGGAATATAGTAGGTTTAACACCAATATAAATAAAGAATGATTTCATTACAGTACCTTAAGTAGTTCTTTGTTTTCTTTCTCTAACGGAGCTCACGAGATTTCTGTTGAGTTTTGTGTTGTGAAGTTTTCAAGTTTTGGGTGAATTCTTTTGATGGATTATGGAACAAGGAGTGGCAATAGCCTAAGCTTGGGGATGCCCATGGCACCCCCAAGATAATACAAGGACACCAAAAAGTCAAAGCTTGGGGATGCCCCGGAAGGCATCCCCTCTTTTCGTCCACTTCCATCGGTAATTAACTTGGAGCTATATTTTTATTCACCACATGATATGTGTTTTGCTTGGAGCGTCTTGTATTATTTGTGTCTTTGCTTGTTAGTTTACCACAATCATCCTTGCTGTACACACATTTTGAGAGAGCCATACATGAATTGGAATTTGTTAGAATACTCTATGTGCTTCACTTATATCTTTTGAGCTTGATAGTTTTTGCTCATAGTACTTCACTTATATCTTTTGAGCATGATAATTTTTGCTCTAGTGCTTCACTTATATCTTTTAGAGCATGGTGGTAGATTTGTTTTAAAGAAACTATTGATCTCTCATGCTCACTTAGATTATTTTGAGAGTCGTTAATAGCATGGTAATTTGCTTAATGTTAATATACTTGGTATCCAAGATATGTGAAACTTTCTTTTGAGTGAATTGAATACTAAGATAAGTTTGATGCTTGATAATTGTTTTGAGATATGGAGGTGATAATATCAAAGTCGTGCTAGTTGGGTGATTATGAATTTGAGAAATACTTGTGTTGAAGTTTGCAAGTCCTATAGCATGCATGTATGGTTAAAGTTGTGTAACAAATTTGAAACATGAAGTGTACCTGGCTTGTGCATCCTTATGAGTGGCGGTCGGGGACGAGCGGTGGTCTTTTCCTACCAATCTATCCCCCTAGGAGCATGCATGTAGTACTTGATTTTTGATGACTTCTAAATTTTTGCAATAAGTATATGAGTTCTTTTGACTAATGTTGAGTCCATGGATTATACGCTGAAAGTGCGTTATGTCGACTAGAGGGGGGGGGGGTGAATAGGCGATTTTTATGAATTCTTCACTGAGGAATTTGCCGGTGAGGAAATTCCTTAGCGAAGAACTATTAGCAGCGGAATAAGTACTCAGAAGTAAGCATAACAGATTACAAGCATGGTCATCATGATGAAATGAAGACTAGCATAGAGTACAGAAAGCGTAATCACAGGATAACACAAGATGAAGACAAACAGACTGAAGAAATTGAACTAAGGAACTTGAGAAAGTCTTCAGTCAAAGTCTTCAAACATAGATATGAACAAACACTCAACACAGTAATGAGGAAATGAAAGGGTTGAGGAAATAGAACCAGTTAGGTTGGTGAAGACAATGATTTGGTAGACCAGTTCCAACTGCTGTCTCAGTTGTACGTCTGGTTGGAGCGGCTGAGTATTTAAACTCGAGGACACACAGTCCCGAACACCCAGTCGCTGAGCACGCGGCTCAGGACACCCAGTCCTCACCGTATTCTCCTTGAACTAAGATCACACAGATCCCGTCCAGTCACTCGTGGTAAGTCTCCAGGCAACTTCCAAACCTTCACAGACTTGGTCACTCGGCGATCCACAATTCCTCTTGGATGCTCTAGACCTTGACGCCTAACCGTCTGGAAGAAGCACAGTCTTCAAAGGTAACAAGCGTCGGATCCACGCAGGATCAATTTCTTCAGTGATGCTCAATCACTTTGGGTTTTGTAGGTGTTTGGGTTTGGGATTTTCCTCACTTGATGATTTTCGCTCAAAGTCCTCGGAGGATGGGTTGCTCTCAAATGACAAGTGTCGAGTTCTCTCGGAGCAGCCAACCAGCTAGTGGTTGTAGGGGGCAGCTATTTATAGCCTAGGGAGCAGCCCGACATGATAAGACATAAATGCCCCTCGATATGACCGTTAGGTGGATAAGATATTTTGGGACAGCTGGCGCGCAGCACAGCAACGGTCGGAAATTTGACTCTCAAATTCCTTAGGGCTATCATGTTCCTCACTGTGTAGGTAATTCGCACTGGCGAATTCCTAATTCCTCAGTCAGAACAAATTCATCAGCGACCAGAAGAACTTCGTCTCTGTCACTGAAGAAAGTGGCTGGACTGTATGAGATTTCCAAAGGCTTCACTCGAAGGGATTGGTAGGTGTAGGATTTTGAGTTGAGCATCACATGGAAATTTTTCCTTAGTATTTCCTCGACCCCCTTTAACAGTACGGTGTTTCCTATGACTCAAGAAGGAGAAAATGAAACTACGAAAACAAAAGTCTTCACGCTTCATGTTCCACAAATGAATACCAAGTCTTCAAGGTCACACCAATTTCTTCACTTTCAAAGTCTTCAGAAAGTCTTCAGAATATCAAAGTCTTCAGTTGAAGAACTTCATTTTTAGGGGTCGACTTTCTCTGTAAATATCAAACTCCTCATAGACTTATAGACTTGTGTATACTCACAAACGCATTAGTCCCTTAACCTATAAATCTTCAATACACCAAAATCACTAAGGGGCACTAGATGCACTTACAATCTCCCCCTTTTTGGTGATTCATGACAACATAGGTTAAGTTTTCAACGGGGATAAATATATGAAGTGTATACAGTGATATTGAGGAATTTGATTACAAGATATAGAAGAACTCCCCCTAAAGATGTGCATAGTGAGGAATTTGCTTTTGAAGCATTGCACATTTGAAGAGTTGAATCATGGAGATCTCCCCCTATATCTTGTAATTCATACACGGATTTGATATATAATATGAAGAATTTGAAATGCATGATAAAATATGGTGCCTGATGAGATTCAGCATGCGTGCAATGTCATTAACGAGGAAATAAGCATGCAAAGCATAATGCAACAAAAGTATCAGTGCACCATCGGGTTTAAGATTACAACTCGATCCAAATAAAAGTCTCAAAAGAACGAGAGATGTAACTTAAAAAATGCTCTTAATATAGACCCGCTTGAAGACTAACTCAGATTTCTCCCCCTTTGTCATCAAATGACCAAAAGGATTGAAACTGAGGACTAACGCCCCTGAAGAATTTCAAGTCAATGGAGGAGCGCCAGCGTTGTGGGGGTTGTTTGTTGAGGCAGGGCCTGCCGTAGTGTCATCCAAATCTTCATACTCATCAGTGTCACGCGACGAAGAATAAGAGCTGGCCACCAAGGAAGGAACTTTGACCTTCTTGAATTTCTTTGGTGGAGGTGCAGACCAGTCAAATTCTTCCTTGAGACCCATATTCTTCAGATCTGCGGCGCTGTAGACATGAGAGAGAACAGCCCAGGTACGGTTGATCGAAGACTTTGTCTTTGTTGAAGAGCACTGAGGAAACTTTGCAAATTCTTCAACTTTGCAAAATCTTCAATGGTTCCTTCGTGTTTCTTTATTGGCTATATATATATATATGAGTTTATGTCCTCTACAGCATTCACTTATAGCTATTTCTTCAAGTTGCTTTTTCTGCTAAGTGAATGTGATCGGACCCTTCCCCCTCTATGCTATACTCAACCCAATCTATTCACAAATTCTTCATGTGCGTTCTATTTGAAACTCGTTCAAAATCTTCACTGTGTTCTCGTCAGCTGAAGAAATTGCGAATGAAACATTAAAACAAATCTTATCCAAATTTTCGGTTTTGCCGCTCAAACTGTTCCGCATCCCACGATGAATTATTCTATTCACCCACGATCGTACACGATCTCCACTACACAGTACGTGGGTGAAACATGTCGTGAGAAGGAGAATGGTCAGGGGCACGTTCGTCCTAAATCTTCGGGCGAATAGTTTTTTCACCGTGTCTATAAATACCCCTCTCCCCTTCCTCACTCCATTTACTCGGCTCGACCTCTCTCTCCCGCTCGAGCTCCTCAAACCCTAGCGCCGCCGCTACTCCATCGCCGCCGGTGAGGAAGAGCTTCGCTGCCTCGACCTCGTCGCCGTTGTACTCACGCCGACCGCGGAATTCTTCACTCCGCCGCCGTCGTAGCTGTCTTCCTCCGCCGAGTTAGGGCAAGGAAGATCTAACCTAACGAACTTCCCATCTGTTCTTCTCAGTTCGTCGTGTTCTTCACTTCGGGTAATTAAAAGTTACTTTTATTACTCGCTTTGATTCTCAAGCTTTCCTGAAAATCTTCAAAGGTGTTTATTCTTCAAATCTTCACACATACGAACACCACACACATCATATGATCTTGAACTGTTTCTCTAAGCAACCATTTTCTTCAAGATTCCCTAATTGTGTGGATCTTCGATCTGTACAACTCTGGAACCTAAGACAAGAACGCTTAGTGAAATTCCTCAAGGTTCATCTGGTCAAATTCCTCAAAACTTGTTCTTTTCAAAAACCTTCTCAGAACGCATATGACCTCTCCAAATTCCTCGCACCTGTACTCTATTCACAGGTACTCATGTCTGCTGCTGAATCACTAGGTTCTCATCAACTTAACTCATTTGCAGCGTTCCTCGAAGAAAAACTGCATACTTCTTCAGAGAACTCATTTGTTCAAATTCCTCAACTGAAGAATATGGCAGACGGTAAGAAGCCGCAGAAAGGAGGAAAGAAACCTGAGGTTATGACTGCGTTTGAAATCCCTAAGGAAATTTATGCTGACTATTGCACACCTGATGAAGCAAAATTTGGCAAAGAAAATAAAAATCAGCGCAAGGTGCGCATTCAGAAGATTGAACGGAGATGGGCAAGGGAATGGAGGGAATACAGATATGTGACTCCAAAGTACATGAAGAAATTCGCCCTCAATCCTCCATGCCCAAGAGCTCCATTGGCACCTGGCCAAGTAGCTTACCCCACAAGCATCAAACGTGGTGAGGACTTTCCTGAAGAATGGGCTAAGCGCCAAGCTAAGTTGGCAAGACAAGCCAAGGAGGCAGTGAAGAAATTCAATGAGGATTCTGCCACTGCTACTGCTACTGAGGCCTCGGTCAAACCGAGGAAATCCATGCCAAAGAAGCCTGCTCGTAAGCCAAGTGCTTCACCAACAGCGCCCTCACGGCCAAGTTCCTCAGCAGCGCCCTCACGGCAAATTCCTCACACTGCTACTGCTCCTTCAAAGTCCTCAGCTCCTGTGCATCTAACTACATGTCAAAGGACTGCTGGTTTCTCGATTGCCTCTGGTGTTTCAGCAAGTTCCTCGGCTGCACCAAAGTCATCATCTGGCCTGACTCTGCTGAAGACCAAAGCAACAGCTGGACGAGGTCCTCGGCCAAGTCCAAAGAAGAAACAGGTCGCATTCCATGTGCCTTCTGATGATGAAGCTTCTGATGATGAACTTGCAGAAATCATCAGAGACAGACAGGTGAAGGCCGCTAGAGCCAAAGGCACATCTGTGCCACTGCTGTTGGATCTCTGGCACAAGGATCCAAACACCCCCATGCCTGATTTTCATCTGACCGCTGGTCAGTCATATGCTGACCCATTTCATCATTGAAGAGAAATGGAAGTTTGAAAAGGCAAGAGAGATTAAGAAAGCTCAATACAGAAAGGAGAAGCTCCTGCAGAAAAACGTTGTCAGAATGACACCTGAGGAACTTCTCCAGGCTCAGTCTGAAATTCAAGCCCTCAGCAAGGATTTTGATGCCTACTATGCTGATTGGCAAGGAGCCAAAGTCAGATTCGTCAACCTGACGAAGAAATTCACCAATGTTGCTGCTCCAACACAACATGAAATTCCTCAGGCTGAAGTCTCAGCTCAGCCGACTGAAGAACATGCCAGCACCGCTGATGAAGTTCAGGCTGCTGATGAAAATGCTAGTTCCAGGGCTGATGATCCCATTCCAGCCGCTGAAGAAATTGCTAGGGCATCCACTAGTGGTGCGCCTGAAGAAACTGAAGAAGTCAGGGCAACTGTATCAGTTGCGCCTGAAGAAAATCAACCAGATTCCTCAGCTCCATCTGCACCTACACCAACTCCAATTCTTCCATGTGCATTTGATGTGAAGAAGACCAAGGCTGCAGAGCAAGCTGCAATGAAGAAAAGGAAGGCATCAGCTGTGTCAAATTCTTCGGCTGTGAAGAAAATGAAGCCAATGACCAGCTCACTCGAAAATCTAATTGATGCTGTTCCAATTTCCTCCATGCCATCAAAGGACCTTGTTCCTTTTGGAGAAGACTATGAGATCCCAATCGGATCTGATGAAGAACATCATTCTGCTGCTTCGTCGGAGCAGATTGATGAAGAAATTGAAGTGGACGCAATCCCTTCAACGCTAGTCATTTCCTCACCTATGCCTCAGTTCACAGCTGAAGAGGCAGGTGTTGAGGAAATTGAAGATGAAGATGTGGATATTGGGTGCACCACACCTGTGATGAATGATGACTTTTGGGAAAGTCAGCATCCCAATACTCCTCTCTTCACCCCGATCCAATAGATTCCTCAGTCCCCTGCACCAACAATTCAAATGGGCTCTGAAGAAACTCAACCCACTCTCTCTGTGCATGAAGAAATTCCAGCCACTAGTGCTGATGAACCTGCTGCTGTTGATCCTCAGACTGCACCTGTTGAGGAACAAGAAATTCCTCAGCCTGAAGAACCTGAGCTCGCGATTCCTGAGGTGGTGATGCAACTCACTGACACCCCTCTGCCAAAGCAAAAGAATCCATTCTCAAGCAAACAGAAGTTTAAGGCTGAAGATTTCTTTGCCGAGCATGTATTCTTCACTGATTATAATCCATATGATTCTGCTCGCATAAGGAAGAGGCGTTTCTGGACTGCCAGCCAAGCCAATTTCTATTCCTCAGTGCTCTTCAACAAAGACAAAGTCTTCGATCATGCACATATTCCTCATGTGGACATGGAGTCTCTCCCCGGCTTTGAGCCAGTCCTCAGTGTTCTTCACGATGCAGGACTTCTGAATTTCTGCATTGATATCTGTGACTGGAATGAAGAACTCATTCTTCAATTCTATGCAACTCTGCACATCACCGGAGACGCTGAAGACGTGAACTCCTGGGTATTAGACTGGATGTCTGAAAATACTCACTACAAGGCACCAGCAACTGAATTGCTTCGTGCTCTACCACTCAGTCCTCCACTTGATGATGCTCGTTGTATCTACAACGAACCAGAACTTTCAAATCACTATATGCAAGTGCTGATGAAGCCTTTGAAGCCAAGGCAGGCCCCACGAACCAAATTCCTCGTCAAGGAATTACTCTATGTGCCTCAGACTGTCTATCAAATTCTGACGAAGACAATGAGTCCTATCAAAGGCCACGACTCAAATGATGAAGAAGTCATTGGCATCATGAAGAATATGCTTTTCAACATCATTCATGGCGTTCCCATCAACTTCCATGATTTCTTCATGAGGACTCTGGCCAATATTGCTATGTCACCATTCGAGCTGAAGCCCTATGCTCCTTGGATTATGAGATTCATCAGGGCAAGATCTTCACTGAATTACAAAGCTGACACTCTGAACCAAGGTAGCTACTTGCCTCCCATTGAAGTCCTCAAACGGACAGTTTCATCAGCTGATGATAAAGGCAAGGCCGCTGCTGTGATCCATGTCCACATGAGGAATATGTGCATGATCGAAGACTTTATCTTTGTTGAAGAGCACTGAGGAATAGAAATTGGCTTGGCTGGCAGTCCAGAAACACCTCTTCCTTATGCGAGCAGAATCATATGGATTATAATCAGTGAAGAATACATGCTCGGCAAAGAAATCTTCAGCCTTAAACTTCTGTTTGCTTGAGAACGGATTCTTTTGCTTTGGCAGAGGGGTGTCAGTGAGTTGCATCACCACCTCAGGAATCGCGAGCTCAGGTTCTTCAGGCTGAGGAATTTCTTGTTCCTCAACAGGTGCAGTCTGAGGATCAGCAGCAGCAGGTTCATCAGCACTAGTGGCTGGAATTTCTTCATGCACAGAGAGAGTGGGTTGAGTTTCTTCAGAGCCCATTTGAATTGTTGGTGCAGGGGACTGAGGAATCTGTTGGATCGGGGTGAAGAGAGGAGTATTGGGATGCTGACTTTCCCAAAAGTCATCATTCATCACAGGTGTGGTGCACCCAATATCCACATTTTCATCTTCAATTTCCTCAACACCTGCCTCTTCAGCTGTGAACTGAGGCATAGGTGAGGAAATGACTAGCGTTGAAGGGATTGCGTCCACTTCAATTTCTTCATCAATCTGCTCTGACGAAGCAGCAGAATGATGTTCTTCATCAGATCCGATTGGGATCTCATAGTCTTCTCCAAAAGGAACAAGGTCCTTTGATGGCATGGAGGAAATTGGAACAGCATCAATTAGATTTTCGAGTGAGCTGGTCATTGGCTTCATTTTCTTCGCAGCCGAAGAATTTGACACAGCTGATGCCTTCCTTTTCTTCACTGCAGCTCGCTCTGCAGCCTTGGTCTTCTTCACATCAAATGCACATGGAAGAATTGGAGTTGGTGTAGGTGCAGATGGAGCTGAGGAATCTGGTTGATTTTCTTCAGGCGCAACTGATACAGTTGCCCTGACTTCTTCAGTTTCTTCAGGCGCACCACTAGTGGATGCCCTAGCAATTTCTTCAGCGGCTGGAATGGGATCATCAGCCCTGGAACTAGCATTTTCATCAGCAGCCTGAACTTCATCAGCGGTGCTGGCATGTTCTTCAGTCGGCTGAGCTGAGACTTCAGCCTGAGGAATTTCATGTTGTGTTGGAGCAGCAACATTGGTGAATTTCTTCGTCAGGTTGATGAATCTGACTTTGGCTCCTTGCCAATCAGCATAGTAGGCATCAAAATCCTTGCTGATGGGCTTGAATTTCAGACTGAGCCTGGAGAAGTTCCTCAGGTGTCATTCTGACAACGTTTTTCTTCAGGAGCTTCTCCTTTCTGTATTGAGCTTTCTTAATCTCTCTTGCCTTTTCAAACTTCCATTTCTCTTCAGTGATGAAATGGGTCAGCCTATGACTTTGACCAGCGGTCAGATGAAAATCAGGCATAGGGGTGTTTGGATCCTTGTGCCAGAGATCCAACAGCAGTGGCACAGATGTGCCTTTGGCTCTAGCGGCCTTCACCTGTCTGTCTCTGATGATTTCTGCAAGTTCATCATCAGAAGCTTCATCATCAGAAGGCACATGGAATGCGACCTGTTTCTTCTTTGGACTTGGCCGAGGACCTCGTCCAGCTGTTGCTTTGGTCTTCAGCAGAGTCAGGCCAGATGATGACTTTGGTGCAGCCGAGGAACTTGCTGAAACACCAGAGGCAATCGAGAAACCAGCAGTCCTTTGACATGTAGTTAGATGCACAGGAGCTGAGGACTTTGAAGGAGCAGTAGCAGTGTGAGGAATTTGCCGTGAGGGCGCTGCTGAGGAACTTGGCCGTGAGGGCGCTGTTGGTGAAGCACTTGGCTTACGAGCAGGCTTCTTTGGCATGGATTTCCTCGGTTTGACCGAGGCCTCAGTAGCAGTAGCAGTGGCAGAATCCTCATTGAATTTCTTCACTGCCTCCTTGGCTTGTCTTGCCAACTTAGCTTGGCGCTTAGCCCATTCTTCAGGAAAGTCCTCACCACGTTTGATGCTTGTGGGGTCAGCTACTTGGCCAGGTGCCAATGGAGCTCTTGGGCATGGAGGATTGAGGGCGAATTTCTTCATGTACTTTGGAGTCACATATCTGTATTCCCTCCATTCCCTTGCCCATCTCCGTTCAATCTTCTGAATGCGCACCTTGCGCTGATTTTTATTTTCTTTGCCAAATTTTGCTTCATCAGGTGTGCAATAGTCAGCATAAATTTCCTCAGGGATTTCAAACGCAGTCATAACCTCAGGTTTCTTTCCTCCTTTCTGCGGCTTCTTACCGTCTGCCATATTCTTCAGTTGAGGAATTTGAACAAATGAGTTCTCTGAAGAAGTATGCAGTTTTTCTTCGAGGAACGCTGCAAATGAGTTAAGTTGATGAGAACCTAGTGATTCAGCAGCAGACATGAGTACCTGTGAATAGAGTACAGGTGCGAGGAATTTGGAGAGGTCATATGCGTTCTGAGAAGGTTTATGAAAAGAACAAGTTTTGAGGAATTTGACCAGATGAATCTTGAGGAATTTCACTAAGCGTTCTTGTCTTAGGTTCCAGAGTTGTACAGATCGAAGATCCACACAATTAGGGAATCTTGAAGAAAATGGTTGCTTAGAGAAACAGTTCAAGATCATATGATGTGTGTGGTGTTCGTATGTGTGAAGATTTGAAGAATAAACACCTTTGAAGATTTTCAAGAAAGCTTGAGAATCAAAGCGAGTAATAAAAGTAACTTTTAATTACCCGAAGTGAAGAACACGACGAACTGAGAAGAACAGATGGGAAGTTCGTCAGGTTAGATCTTCCTTGCCCTAACTCGGCAGAGGAAGACAGCTACGGCGGCGGCGGAGTGAAGAATTTCGCGGTCGGCGTGAGTACAACGGCGACGAGGTCGAGGCAGCGAAGCTCTTCCTCACCGGCGGCGATGGAGTAGCGGCGGCGCTAGGGTTTGAGGAGCTCGAGCGGGAGAGAGAGGTCGAGCGGAGTAAATGAAGTGAGGAAGGGGAGAGGGGTATTTATAGACACGGTGAAAAAACTGTTCACCCGAAGATTTAGGACGAACGTGCCCCTGACCATTCTCCTTCTCACGACATGTGTCACCCACGTACTGTGTAGTGGAGCTCATGTATGATCGTGGGTGAATAGAATAATGCATCGTGGGATGCGGAACAGTTTGAGCGGCAAAACCAAAAATTTGGATAAGATTTGTTTTAATGTTTCATTCGCAATTTCTTCAGCTGACAAGAACACAGTGAAGATTTTGAACGAATTTCAAATAGAACGCACATGAAGAATTTGTGAATAGATTGGGTTGAGTATAGCATAGAGGGGGAAGGGTCCGATCACATTCACTTAGCAGAAAAAGCAACTTGAAGAAATAGCTATAAGTGAATGCTGTAGAGGACATAAACTCATATATATATATATATATATATATATATATATATATATATATATATATATAGCCAATAAAGAAACATGAAGGAACCATTGAAGATTTTGCAAAGTTGAAGAATTTGAAAAACTGAAGAATTTCAAAACTGAGGAAAAACTCAAATTGAAGATTTTCAACTTTTTGTGGTGGCGTGACCCACCGTATAAGAATGATGATTTCAGACACCGTGTACAATTGTCGTAGGGTTCTGAGAATCAAATTCTTCATTAATTTCTTCACACTTAGAGTGTTATTCTTCATTGATTGAAGAAAAACGTTTCTTCATGTGTTGCACATCTAAGTCATCAATTTTGCATAAGTGTTAGGATGTGTGTCCTTTTCAAAGAACATTCGAAGATTCTAAGATATTTAGCTCACACCGCAACTTGCTAAATCTCTTCTCATCCAAGGGCTTAGTGAAGATATCAGCTAGCTGTTCTTCAGTCTTCACGTGCTCGATGGAGATGTCGCCCTTCAACACATGATCACGAAGAAAATGATGACGAATTTGAATGTGCTTTGTCTTCGAGTGCTGAACTGGGTTGTGAGCAATCTTGATGGCACTCTCATTGTCGCATAGGAGAGGCACATTATTCACGTTGACGCCATAGTCCTTGAGTGTTTGCTTCATCCAAAGCAGTTGAGCACAGCAAGAGCCAGCAACAATGTATTCAGCTTCCGCAGTAGACAGTGATACGCAGTTCTGTTTCTTCGAGGACCAACAGACCAAAGATCGTCCGAGGAAATGAAAAGTGCCAGAAGTTGACTTGCGGTCCACACGATCACCAGCATAGTCAGAGTCAGAATATCCAATGAGATCAAAAACAGAGCCCTTGGGGTACCATAATCCTAGTGTTGGTGTGTGAGCTAGATATCAAAGAATATGCTTCACAGCCTTATGGTGTGATTCCTTCGGTGCAGCTTGAAATCGGGCACACATGCAAACACTAAGCATTATATCTGGCCTAGATGCACATAAGTACAATAAAGAACCAATCATGGAGCCGTATACCTTGTGATCGAAGTCAATACCATTTTCATCAGTGCATAGATGGCCTTTTGTGGGCATAGGAATTTTGACGCCTTTGCAATCTTGCATGCCGAATTTCCTCAGTACATCTTTGAGGTATTTCTCCTGAGATATGAATATGCCATTGCGCTGTTGACGAATTTGAAGACCTAAAAAGAATTTCAACTCTCCCATCATAGACATTTGATATTCTTCACTCATCATATAGGCAAATTCATCACTATAATGTTGGTCAATACAGCCAAAGATAATATCATCAACATATATTTGGCACACAAATAGTTCACCATCATAAGATTTAGTAAAAAGAGTAGGGTCGAGTGAACCGGGTGTGAAGCCATTCTTCACGAAGAATTTCTTCAATGTATCATACCATGCCCGAGGGGCTTGCTTGAGGCCATAGAGAGCCTTATTAAGTCTGAAGACTTTGTCAGGATTCTTTGGATCTTCAAAACCTGGGGGTTGAGAAACATATACTTCTTCCTCAAGCTTACCATTGAGGAATGCACTTTTCACATCCATTTGATATAAGATGATATCATGATGATTAGCATAAGCAAGTAATATGCGAATAGCCTCAAGTCTAGCAACAGGTGCAAAAGTTTCATCGAAATCAATTCCTTCAACCTGTGTGTAGCCTTGAGCTACCAGTCGTGCCTTATTCCTTACCACAAGGCCATTTTCATCTTGCTTGTTGCGGTAGATCCACTTTGTGCCAATGATATTATGCTTGCGAGGATCTGGACGTTTGACCAGTTCCCAGACATTGTTGAGCTCGAACTGATGTAATTCTTCTTGCATAGCCTGAATCCATTCCGGCTCCAAAAATGCTTCATCTACCTTACTGGGCTCTGTGATAGAGACAAAAGCATAGTGCCCACAAAAGTTAGATAAATGTGAAGCTTTTGAGCGTGTGAGAGGACCTGGCGCTTCAATGTCATCGATGATCATGTCAACTTGTACTTCTTTTGCAACGCGAGGATGAGCTGGTTGACGTCGAGGTATTTGATCATTTTCCTCAGCACCATTGTCTTCAGGTGCGACATCTCGATGTTCTTCGCGTACTGGAATGAATTCTTCAGCAAATTCTTCAGTAGGAATGACATCTTTAGTTGCCTTGAACTTGATAGAATCCTCAGGTGCTGGTTCATCTAACACCGAAGGTAGGTGCTCTCTTTGCAAGCCATTAGTTTCATCGAACCGCACATCTACAGTTTCAACAATCTTGTGAAGAACAATGTTGAAGACTCTGTAGGTGTGCGAGTCCTTTCCGTAACCAAGCATAAAACCTTCATGTGCTTTCGATGCGAATTTAGAATTGTGGTGAGGATCTCTAATCCAGCATTTAGCACCGAAGACTTTGAAATAACTCACATTGGGTTTCTTGTCAGTGAGGAGTTCATAGGCCGTCTTCTTGAAGAATTTGTGAAGATATACTCTATTGATGATGTGGCATGCAGTATCAATTGCATCAATCCAAAAACGATCAGGCGTTTTGTATTCATCAAGCATAGTGCAAGCCATCTCAACAAGAGTTCTGTTCTTGCGCTCCACGACGCCATTTTGCTAAGGAGTATAAGGAGAAGATAACTCATGGGTAATACCAAGTTCATCAAGATAGTCATCAAGACCGGAATTCTTGAACTCAGTTCCATTGTCACTTCTGATGTGCTTGATCTTCACACCAAAGTTGGTTGAAGCCCTCGAGGAAAATCGTTTGAAGACTTCCTGCACTTCATGTTTGTAAGTAACAATGTGTACCCATGTATATCGAGAGTAATCATCAACAATGACAAAACCATATAGAGAAGCAGCATTAGTGACTGCTGAGTAATGATTAGGTCCGAAGAGGTCCATGTGAAGCAATTCGAATGGACGAGTAGTGGTCATGATAGTCTTCGCTGGATGCTTGGCCTTGGTCATTTTTCCAGCTTCACAGGCTCCGCATAAGTGATCCTTGAGGAATTTGACATTCTCAATGCCAATGACATGCTTCTTCTTCGCAAGCGTGTGCAAATTCCTCATGCCTGCGTGACCAAGTCGTCGGTGCCATAGCCAGCCTTCTGAAGCTTTTACAAGTAGGCACATGGCTGGTTGTGGTCCTGTAGAGAAATCAACAATATACAAATCTCCTCTCCTAAAGCCTTCGAAGACTTTGGAATTGTCAGCTTCCATAATCACAACACAGTGATACTTGCCAAAGACAACAACCATATCAAGATCACAAAGCATTGAGACTGACATGAGGTTGTATCCTAAGGACTCAACAAGCATGACTTTGTCCATGTGTTTATCCTTGGAGATCGCTACCTTACCAAGACCCAATACCTGACTTTTGCCTTTGTCAGCAAAGATGATATGCTTCAGATGTGACGGTGATAAAGGAGCATCCATCAAAAGATTCTTGTCACCAGTCATGTGATTTGTACATCCACTATCGAGGACCCATTCAGTGGTTTTGGGTTGATCATCCTGCAGATGAATTAGTGTAACTTACAATCTCATATGCTTCATCAGTGAAGAATATGATATTAAGCTCATCAAATGAATTTCATCAAGCGGTAAACAGATATAGTAGTATGAGGACGTGTGAAATGAAAGTTCATTTCATCATGGTTAGCATGCGTCCTTTCAGGCAATTTTGTCAGGTCCCCAGCAATCTCTTCAGACGTTAAGGCACGTCTGGAGACCTGACCCTGCAGAAGAGATTAGTTCTTTTTCTTCACCACCCACATCTGAAGGGGTGGCAAAGAGTTCATCACTCTGCGAGCACCATACGAGAATGGTGGCATAGAAGCCAAACCATTTCGTTTCACATAAGAGGGGTTAGGGTAAGCATATGAATAAGCAGAGAAATTCTTCGAGGACTTATGAACATAATGATTTGAAGAATAATGTGCACATTCGTAGCCCTTAGCTCTACCCTGCGAAACAGATTTGTTAGCACGATGATAGTCATATGAGGACTTTGATCCATTTGAGGAATTTGATCCACGTGAGGAATTTGGTCCATATGAAGAATTAGGTCCATATGAAGAGTTTGTTCTGGGGTTCCTATTCTTCACAGGTGGTGTCATGAGGACATTCACCTGAAGACTTTCAACATAACTTTTGGGAACCCAGATTTTCTTCATAGGGGAACCGTTCCTGCAGTTAGTCCCAACATATCTAGCAAATACTTCACCATTCTGATTTTTGAACAGTTTATAGTTGGAGTCAAACGACTCATCAGAAGAATGAGGAGATTCACATGTAAAGCCAGATAACATGGATGGATCAACTGGAGGTCCCTTTGCAGCAACCCATGAGGTTTTGGGATACTGCTCAGGCTTCCAATATGTTCCATCAACATTAAGTTTCCTCTCAAAGGCAATACCCTCTTTCCTAGGGTTTCTGTTGAGGATCTGCTTTTTGAGCACATCACAAAGAATCTGATGCCCTTTGAGGCTTTTGTACATGCCTGTCGTGTACAGTTCCTTCAGCCCTGCATCGTCAGTGATACTAGCAATGTCCTCAGATGAGGAATTAGTGATAGCAGAGGCAGGTGAATAATTTGTAACAGTTGAAGCATTTGAACATTCAGGTGAAGAATTAGCAGATTCACGTTCAATGCATTTTAAGCATGGAGGAACAAATTCTTCCTGAGAAGTGCTGATTTGTTGAGCAAGTAATGAATCGCGCTCCTTCTGAAGATCTTCATAACTCACTCTTAGCTTCTCAAGATCTTGCTTTCTTTGAAGAAATTCATAAGAAAGTTTCTCATGATCAGATAAGAGAGTGTTATGATGACTTTGAAGGTTATCAAACCTAGACTGAAGTCTCTGAAGATTTTCAGTCAGGGCTTTAGTGCGATCCATTTCTTCACCCAACATATCATCACTTTTGTCTAGCATGTTTTGAACCTTTTCCAAGGCATGTTGTTGTTTGGTGGCAATGCAAACAAGTTTGGTATAGCTAGGTTCAATATCATCATCAGATTCACAGTCACTAAATTCAGAAGAGGAACATTCGCTTACCTCGACACCCTTTGCCATGAGACATCATGCAGAAGATGATGATTCTGGTTCGAAAGTCATCGTTTTGAGAGATTCCTTGAAGTCCTCAAACCAAGGATCATGACGGGTTCGATGACCTTCATAGACGTCGGAGATTCGGTCCCAGATAAGCTTTTCATTGCATAGATGCATAATGAGCCTGAATTGGTCTCTGGATAGACAGGAACAAATGATATCCTTCGCCATGCAGTCAAATTGAGTGTATTTGCGAATATCATCTGCGTTCGCCGACTTGCATAGATCAGTAAGACCAATCTCAGTGACGGTCCATAGCTCGCTGTCCCTTGCCATGAGGCGCTTCCTCATCATGGCCTTCCACTTGGGATAATCATGACCGTCAAAGATAGGGCATGTCACTTTCTTCATACCTGCGGTCGACATAACTAAAACTCCAGGCGGTTAAACCAAAATCACACAGAACAAGGGAGTACCTTGCTCTGATACCAATTGAAAGTGCGTTATGTCGACTAGAGGGGGGGTGAATAGGCGATTTTTATGAATTCTTCATTGAGGAATTTGCCGGTGAGGAAATTCCTTAGCAAAGAACTATTAGCGGCGGAATAAGTACTCAGAAGTAAGCATAAAAGATTACAAGCATGGTCATCATGATGAAATGAAGACTAGCACAGAGTACAAAAAGCGTAATCACAGGATAACACAAGATGAAGACGAACAGACTGAAGAAATTGAACTGAGGAAATTGAGGAAGTCTTCAGTCAAAGTCTTCAAACACAGATATGAACAAACACTCAACACAGTAATGAGGAAATGAAAGGGTTGAGGAAATAGAACCAGTTAGGTTGGTGAAGACAATGATTTGGTAGACCAGTTCCAACTGCTATCTCAGTTGTACGTCTGGTTGGAGCGGCTGAGTATTTAAACTCGAGGACACACAGTCCCGGACACCCAGTCGCTGAGCACACGGCTCAGGACACCCAGTCCTCACCATATTCTCCTTGAACTAAGATCACATAGATCCCGTCCAATCACTCGTGGTAAGTCTTCAGGCGACTTCCAAACCTTCACAGACTTGGTCACTCGGCGATCCACAATTCCTCTTGGATGCTCTAGACCTTGACGCCTAACCGTCTAGAAGAAGCACAGTCTTCAAAGGTAACAAGCGTCGGATCCATGCAGGATCAATTTCTTCAGTGATGCTCAATCACTTTGGGGTTTGTAGGTGTTTGGGTTTGGGATTTTCCTCACTTGATGATTTTCACTCAAAGTCCTCGGAGGATGGGTTGCTCTCAAATGACAAGTGTCGAGTTCTCTCGGAGAAGCCAACCAGCTAGTGGTTGTAGGGCGGCTATTTATAGCCTAGGGAGCAGCCCGACATGATAAGACATAAATGCCCCTCAATGATATGACCGTTAGGTGGATAAGATATTTTGGGACAGCTGGCGTGCAGCACATCAACGGTCGGAAATTTGACTCTCAAATTCCTTAGGGCTATCATGTTCCTCACTGTGTAGGTAATTTGCACTGGCGAATTCCTAATTCCCCAGTCAGAACAAATTCATCAGCGACCAGAAGAACTTCGTCTCTATCACTGAAGAAAGTGGCTGGACTGTATGAGATTTCCAAAGGCTTCACTCGAAGGGATTGGTAGGTGTAGGATTTTGAGTTGAGCATCACATGGAAATTTTTCCTTAGTATTTCCTCGACCCCCTTTAACAGTACGGTGTTTCCTATGACTCAAGAAGGAGAAAATGAAACTACGAAAACAAAAGTCTTCACGCTTCATGTTCCACAAATGAATACCAAGTCTTCAAGGTCACACCAATTTCTTCACTTTCAAAGTCTTCAGAAAGTCTTCAGAATATCAAAGTCTTCAGTTGAAGAACTTCATTTTTAGGGGTCGACTTTCTCTGTAAATATCAAACTCCTCATAGACTTATAGACTTGTGTACACTCACAAACGCATTAGTCCCTTAACCTATAAGTCTTCAATACACCAAAATCACTAAGGGGCACTAGATGCACTTACATACGCACTCTCACCTTTCCGCCTTTGCTAGCCTCTTTGGTTCCGTGCATTGCCCTTTCTCACCTTGAGAGTTGGTGCAAACTTCGCCGGTGCATCCAAACCCCGTGATACGATACGCTCTGTCACACATAAACCTCCTTATATCTTCCTCAAAACAGCCACCATACCTACCTATCATGGCATTTCCATAGCCATTCCGAGATATATTGCCATGCAAATTCCACCATCATCATCATGACATACATTACTTTTGTCATATTGCCATTGCATGATCATGTAGTTGACATCGTATTTGTGGCAAGGCCACCATGCATTATTTTTCATGCATGTCACTCTTGATTCATTGCACCATCCCGGTACACCGTCGGAGGCATTCATATAAGTCATATCTTGTTCTAAGTTTCGAGTTGTAATCCTTATGTTGTAATCAATAGAAGTGTGATGATCATCATTATTAGAGCATTGCCCAGAAAAAGAAAAAAAAAGAAAGGCCAAAAGAAAAAAAGAAAGGCCCAAAAAAAGGGCAATGCTACTATCTCTTTTTCCACACTTGTGCTTCAAAGTAGCATCTTGTCCTTCATGTAGTGAGTCTCATATATTGTGCTTCAAAGTAGCACCTTGTTCTTCATGTAGTGAGTCTCATAAGTTGTCTTTTTATACTAGTGGGAATCTTTCATTATAGAACTTGGCTTGTATATTCCTACGATGGGCTTCCTCAAATGCCCTAGATCTTCATGAGCAAGCGAGTTGGATGCACACCCACTAGTTTTCTTTTTGTTGAGCATTCATAGCTCTAGTGCATCTGTTGCATGGCAATCCCTACTCCTCATGTTGACATCAATTGATGGGAATCTCCATAGCCCGTTGATTAGCCTCGTCAATGTGAGACTTTCTCCTTTTTTGTCTTCTCCACACAATCCCCATCATAATATTCTATTCCACCCATAGTGCTATATCCATGGCTCACACTCATGTATTGCGTGAAGGTTGAAAAAGTTTGAGATTATTTAAGTATGAAACAATTGCTTGGCTTGTCATCGGGGGTATAGAAGTTGGGAACATCTTTGTGTGATGAAAATGAAGCATAGCCTAACTATATGATTTTGTAGGGATGAACTTTCTTTTGCCATGCTATTTTGAGAAGACGTGGTTGTTTTGATTAGTATGCTTGAAGTATTATTATTTTTGTGTCAATATGAACTTTTGTCTTAAATCTTTCAGATCTGAATATTCATATCACAATTAAGAAGATTTACATTGAAATTATGCCAAAGTATCACTCCGCATTAAAAATTCTTTTTTTATCATTTACCTACTCGAGGACGAGCAGGAATTAAGCTTGGGGATGCCTGATACGTCTCCAATGTATCTATAATTTTTGATTGCTCCATGCTACTTTATCTACTGTTTTGGACTATATTGGGCTTTATTTTCCACTTTTATATTATTTTTGGGACTAACCTATTAACCGGAGGCCCAGCCCAGAATTGTTGTTTTTTGCCTATTTCAGTGTTTTGAAGAAACGGAATATCAAACAGAGTCCAAACGGAATGAAACCTTTGGGAACATGATTTTCTCACCGAACGCGATCTAGGAGACTTGGACCCTACTCCAAGAAGTGCCAGAGGCGGTCACGAGGGTGGAGGGCGCCCCCCTGGGCGCACCCCTACCTCGTGGGCCCCCTGCTGCTCCACCAACGTACTTCTTCCTCCTATATATACCTACGTATCCCCAAACGATCAGAATAGGAGCCAAAAACCTAATTCCACCGCCGCAACCTTCTGTATCCACGAGATCCCATCTTGGGGCCTGCTCCAGAGCTCCGCCGGAGGGGGCATCCACCACAGAGGGCTTCTACATCAACACCATAGCCCCTCCGATGAAGTGTGAGTAGTTTACTTCAGACCTTTGGGTCCATAGCTAGTAGCTAGATGGCTTATTCTCTCTTTCTGGATCTCAATACAATGTTCTCCCCCTCTCTTGTGGAGATCTATTCGAAGTAATCTTCTTTTTGCGGTGTGTTTGTTGAGACCGATGAATTGTGGGTTTATGATCCAGTATTATCTATGGAAAATATTTGATTCTTCTCTGAATTCTTTTATGTATGATTGAGTTATCTTTGCAAGTCTCTTCGAATTATCCTTTTTGGTTTGGCCAACTAGATTTGTAGTTCTTGCAATGGGAGAAGTGCTCAGCTTTGGGTTCAATCTTGCGGTGTCCTTACCCAGTGACAGAAAGGGTTGCAAGGAACGTATTGTATTGTTGCCATCGAGGATAACAAGATGGGGTTTTTATCATATTGCATGAATTTATCCCTCTACATCATGTCATCTTGCTTAAGGAGTTACTCTGGTTTTAACTTAATACTCTAGATGCATGTTGGATAGCGGTTGATGAGTGGAGTAATAGTAGTAGATGCAGAATCGTTTCGATCTACTTGTCTTGGACGTGATGCCTATATACATGATCATTACCTAGATATGCTCATAACTATGCTCAATTCTTTCAATTGCTCAACAGTAATTTGTTCACCCACCATAGAATATATATGCTCTTGAGAGAAGCCACTAGTGAAATCTATGGCCCCCGGGTCTATTCTCATCATATCAATCTCTATCGCTTTATTACTTGCTTTGTTTTTACTTTGCCTTTTACTTTTCACTTTGCATCTATCTATCAAAAATACCAAAAATATTATTTATCATCTCTATCAGATCTCACTCTCGTAAGTGACCGTGAAGGGATTGACAACCCCTAATCGCGTTGGTTGCGAGTAGCTATCGTTTTGTGTAGGTACGCGGGACTTGTGCGTGGTCTCCTACTGGATTGATACCTTGGTTCTCAAAGACTGAGGGAAATACTTACGCTACTTTGTTGCATCATCCTCTCCTCTTCGGGGAAATCCAACGCAGTGCTCAAGAAGTAGCACCTCCAAACGTCACGGGTAGTGTCGGGGATATACCCCGCGGTATAAACTGCCGGATGTATGACCCGGCTAGAGTTTGGCGATTCACTGGCGACCTACTTGGACATGGCGGTTTACGATTCATTAGTAATCCGGCAGGCAGGTCAGAGGAGCGACAAGACCCAGTGACCCAACAGGCGGTTTATGGAAGGCCGGATCACACTATGGTGGGCCGGTTTAAGAGGAAAGATAAAAGGAGTATTTGTCTTACAAGGAAGACTCGGACTTGTATCCGGTTTGTATTAGAGATAGACTAATCCTAACAGGACTCCACATGTAACTCACCCTTTCAACTTATATAAGGAGGGGCAGGGCTCCCCAAAGAGGACAGGGAACAAGAAACAATATCTAGGGCTAGACACAAAGAGGAGAGCCGGCTTACGGCGACTCCCTCGTGATGATAATGAGACCTAGCCTCAAACATCATGTAGGGTTTTTACCGGATGATGTTTCTCGGGGCCCGAAGCTGTCTAAACCCTTGTCTTGCGTGTTGATCCGCCCTGCGTCTCTCGATTCCGCTCAACCCCTCTCAAGCTACCACATAGATGCGTTGGCCTCGCGACTAAGTCCTTACACTAGGACATCTGACGTGACAAATCCACGACAGTTGGCGCCCACCGTGGGGCCCGCGCACGTTGGTGTTGAGTTCTTGAAGGGATCCCTCAGGAATCGAGAAGCTATGATCCGCCGGATCAACAAGAGCCGGCCTGGAAGAATTCGCGTCAACTACGAAGTTCAACAGTCAGGATTAAAGAAGTTTTCAGTGGCAGCGTACAGAAAATTGAACATGGAAGTTTAGGGTTGCGTTACGCCGCGCCTCCAAACTGTCGAGACAGGCAGGAAATCGGTTCGCCAAATATAAATCGCCGCCTCGTGTGAACTATTAAAACTGGCAGGTTCTGTCAACGGAAACAGGTACATCAAATCAATTCTCGTCCAAGGCAATCTGAACTTGAGGAGTCTGCGAGCCACCATTACTACTCCACGTACTGTCGTCCAAAATCAAAAGTGCTCAGAGGCGGCTGACAGGCGTCATGTGTCATCTGCCAGTACAAACGGCAACTAGGGCAGCTGTTGCGGCCACGTGACGTCGCCAGATCGATCTACGTGTACCAGTGTTCCTGAAACCTAAAGCCTGATGGATTCCCAAGTTACTCCACGTGAAAGATCCCTCAACTAGTGCAACCACTACACATGCACGGATTCCAAGGAAGGATTATTAAAAAGGGTGCTGCTGCTTGTCTCTACTAAGAGCCAGTTACGCCACGTTGCTTCAAGCCAGCACCACAAAACGACTGCAACTCGGGGAAACAAAAGATGAATTGGCCAGAAACGACCACGACCCGGACTCCTCAGCCACCACAGGTCACGTCCCGCCTCCGGTTTAAATCACCCTTGCACCTCATCTGTATCGTGGTCGCGTTGGGCTACGCGCCCACTTCCGCGTAGCACGTCTCCGTGCGCCGGGTCTCCAAACCGAAGCCACCGTCATATCCAGCGCCAGCATCCGGGTTCATCTGGAAAAAAAAAGAGAGAGAAAAAAAAAGCAACCACGACCCGGATCGGATGGGGTCGTGGGCATGGACTCGTTCCACTGCCGCTGCAGTTACCTTGCCGGCGCGTCGAGCCACCCCGGTCACGCCGCCTCGCCTTGTTTCCAAATTGCTCTGCAGATGTCTACGGATGTAATCAGGTGCACTCGTTTTCGTTAAATTACTCTGTGTATTAAATGCCTATTATACAAAATATATGTTGTCTGCTCGTGCTATTTTATGCTCGCAGATTTATTCAGCTCAAGAGTTTTTTGCTGGCGTTTTTTATTGCATCACTTCCAACAATCTTTTGAGTCGCCGTGACGCGCGACTCAGACAGCAGGCACGCGATTCAAGAACCTAGGTGTTTAGGAAAAAAAATAGAAGGGGGAGTTCAACATGCACGAGTGACCCACCTCCGGATCAGTCTTCATAATGAACTCACCCGTCCGCACCAGCTTATAGCGCCGCGATTATCCGGACGAGTCAGAACAATTATTCGCCACAACATTGGTGTTACACCGTGCATATGGGGCGTGCACCGGCGTCATTATATACTGGCTTTTGACCATTTCGCACTGCTTAACGGACGCGTGCAAACCGCCTGTAATTCGGTTTACATCAACATGTGGCCGTTTCTTCATCTGCGCCGGTTTACAACGCCTGCGGCCGACTCTCCGTCTGCACCGGTTTATAATGCCCGCAGGTGACTCTCCGACCGCACCGTTTTACAGCACGGAGGACAACTTGCTCGTCCGCACCGGTTTACAACACCGCGGCCGGATCATCCGTCTGCTCGTCTGGCCGACTCGGCCGTGATTAATTTTAGCATCACTGTGGTGATCATCAACTCCATGGCGGATAATTTCTGGCCTAACACATCAGGTGATATCCATCTAATATATATTTTATTAGTGTATGTTATTTTTGTCAAAGAGCAGTTTATCTTTGCCTTGGTCTGCAATATTGTATGCAGGACAGTTATTCATTATCAATGTGGTTTATACCATGGGTACGAAGCACGCGCTGGCAACGTCCTACCCGGTGTTCGTCCGTGCCACATTACACGGTGAATGGACGCGTGCAAGACGCCGCCCTTACGGCCCGGTTTACATCAACTTGCTGGGACCGTGCCTGCGTTTGACTAGCCCGTCCGAACCGGTTTACAATGCCGCGGCTGACTCATCTGTCGGAGCCGCCACTGATGATGCGGTCGTCCTTGCCATCCGTCTCTCGCGGCTTGGTCTATATCAACATACCAGGCTGCACATGTCTGCATGAGCAAGTCACAGCTTGGGTAGCCCGGTTTTTCTTTCAAATTGGAGGCAAATTATCATATACTATCAACCGCCATCTGCACTGGGTGGCTCAATGGGCAGGCGCACAAGTCACCGCCACTATAGTTTTGGTTAAATTCAAATCTCCAGTTGAAAGGAACTATTGGTTGAGTTGCTGACACGGCTGATACGGGATCATTTATAACCTGCCGCGGTCACCTCAACCTTCTGTGGATTCACATCATGCTATCAACACCAATGATATACAAGTTATGCCGGTTTATATGACGGTCAAATATGGAGAGTTTCAAGCCAACTCCTCGAGTCACCTTGAGACTCGGGGGCTACGATGACATGACTCAGCAAATCTTGCCAGTATCAGCAAATTTAAGAACCCCAGGACGATGGAGGGAAAGATAACCCGGTCCCGGAGGCTACTGTTATTTGAAGGCCGTCAGAAAATTTCCGGCTTAGAAAGTATATGACAGTTACAAAATCCCGGCTCAATGAAGAAGTTCCGGGTCATCAGAAAGGATTCCGGTTTAAAATCCGGTTCAAGGGAAATCTGTTCTCCCACAAAGCTCTGAAGCTCTCAAATCTGGTTTGAAAATGTCCGGTTCAAAAAGGAATTGACTTCTCGCAAGTTCGAGTTTGAAAGGCCATCAGAAAATTTCCGGCTGAAAACAAAGATTCCGGTTTGCAATCCGGTTTAAGGAAAATTTGTTCTCCCACAAAGCTTTGAAGCTCTCAATACCCAGTTCAAAATTCCGGTTCAAGAAGAATTTATCTCTTGCAAAAAGATTAAAAATTACCGAAGAGGACCTGCTGCCATGATGCGCGGTTCAAACATGGGTATCCTGCCTTATTGGCCTAACATATTATTGATCACATGGGGGCTTCTGCTTCATAAAGCGGGGTCTCTGTCTTTCTTATCATGCGAGGTTACACGGAGTGGTTCTGTTTAAAACGGCCTCCGGTTTACCCCTTGACATTTGTTTTTTATATATCACTGGGGGCCTTGGTCGTGTCCGAACCAACGAACACCCTTTGATAGGCGACAGCCACCAGATCATTTGGGGACTTGGTCAAGTCTGAACCAGTCACGCCTCTTGGTCGTCCTAAGGCCACAAAATTACTTGGGGGCATGATGGGCCCGAACCATTGCCACGCCTCTTGATCTGGCATATATGCCACGAGTCATTTGGGGACCTGGCTGACTTGAATCATTGTCACTCCTATTGGGGGCCTTGATCCTGTCCGACCATGGTAATACCATCTGAACAGCTCAGTATAGCATATTTTTGCAAATGGTTTTTATCATTACTTTTGCTTCCATGTTGTTTTCATGGTTTGTTCGTTTCTTTGCTTTTGTTGGATTTCTCTTATGTCAACAAGCATATTTTTTCCTGTTCAACTATCAATTACAAATTGACGGAACACGGTCAAGTCTTAATCTGGAGGCCATCTGCCCGGTTTGATTTTCTGTTACCATCCTATTATGGAGTAAACCGGTGTTTATCCACCCGGCTTGACTTTCAATTACAAGTTGTCAATACAGGATCAAGTTATAATCCGGAGACTATCAGCCCGGTCTGGTTTGACTACGAGTCGCCAGTATTGTATATGGTTAAACCGGTGTTTATCACAACCCGGTACGGTTTATCATCAACCGGCACAGTATGAAAGGAGTTATTATTACTCAAGATTGGGGTTATCACTCTTACTACAAGAAATTGGTAAACCAATGATGTGATTCAATATCACAGGTATGATATATTTCATTGATTATTCTTAAATGCAGCCTTGGTTATAAACCTGGGTTATATGTTGGGCATTATGACCCGTCCGGCGGTAAACCGCCAGGACACTTTAAACTTGTTGTATGCAGAGACAGGTTCAATAAAGCATGATGATAAATTATCCGGAGTTTATTAAACCGGCCTGGCTTTGGACTATACGTCGCCAGTATATATTTGGATTGCGCCATTGGAATCATGCGCTTATAAATGATTGGGTTATATTATTCAAATAGCCAAATTTGGCTGAATTTTCATTATGATATTGGATGAATTTTTCATACCGGATTATATTATCTTGAATAGCCAACATGGCTGGATTTTTATTAATAACCGATATTATTGAGGTTTTCAAAGTCGCTTTAGCGCACTGGATATTATTTTATCAAAGGATATGGTTTATTCTACAATTGAAGGAATAGTCCCGAGTCGCTGCAGGCTTACGACCCGACACTTGGGGGCTACATTATTCAAATTGAGATTACATGCAAGTCTCATGTCGCTGCAAGCATGCACCATGACACTTGGGGGCTAATGCAAAGTAATTTTCTGCTCATATTATTGAAGACCCGACTCATCACATTGTAATGAGTCGGCCCTTGGGGGCTACCAATTGCTCCTGTCAAACAATTCAAGGTACAAAGCTTTTTATTCATTATATTGAAGAGTCCACTGCTCAGTTGGTAAAGCACAAAGCTCTTAACCTTGTGGACGTGGATTCAAGTCCCATGATGAGGGTTACATCATATGATGTTATTTTCATTGAAGTATATATTAAAGTCCCTGCTCATTATTGCATAATGACCCGGCTCTTGGGGGCTACACTGGTTGAAGTTTTTATGAGTATAAGACAATTGCAAGTCCCAGGTTGCTGTAAGCATGATAACCCGGCACTTGGGGGCTACATAGTATGGAGTATTCAGTTTTTACTAGTCACTGGGATGAACAACTTGGATTTCTTCTTAAGTGGCAGTATTTATATTGAAGCAAGTCTTAAGCCATCACTTTATTCTGCTCAAGACTTGGGGGCTACAGGTATTATATTATTATTAAAGAACTATTTTCAAATTCTCTGTTTTGAGCAAACTGGATTAATCCGGCGTCATCAATAATCATGAACCGGCATTAGCAACAATCATGAACCGGTGTTGGCAACAATCATGACCCGGAATTATCAGTTTGTATAACCAGACAATGGTGGTAGTCATAAACCGGCAAGTTTTACATCTTCAAGCCGGCTGGATATCAGTTGAATTTCAGAGACTAATATTTTTGTCAAGTCAAAGCATTGAAGGCCGATTCAAAAGGATTCTTTATTTACAAATATTTTCTGCAAGCAAATTGATTATGAAGATGGTTATTAACTTGGAAGGAAGAAATGACAAGGATTTAAGGATGATCAGGTGCCGGCTTACAAGTATATTTAAACCGGAGCACAACCCGACAAATTTGTTCTTGTTGCAGATCAGTTTAACATGGATGAATCCAAATTAAACTGGGGGCTAATGTCGGGGATATACCCCGCGGTATAAACCGCCGGATGTATGACCCGGCTAGAGTTTGGCGATTCACTGGCGACCTACTTGGACATGGCGGTTTACGATTCATTGGTAATCCGGCAGGCAGGTCAGAGGAGCGACAAGACCCAGTGACCCAACAGGCGGTTTATGGAAGGCCGGATCACGCTATGGTGGGCCGGTTTAAGAGGAAAGGTAAAAGGAGTATTTGTCTTACAAGGAAGACCCGGACTTGTATCCGGTTTGTATTAGAGATAGACTAATCCTAATAGGACTCCACATGTAACCCGCCCCTTCAACTTATATAAGGAGGGGCAGGGCTCCCCAAAGAGGACAGGGAACAAGAAACAATATCTAGGGCTAGACACAAAGAGGAGAGCCGGCTTACGGCGACTCCTTCGTGATGATAATGAGACCTAGCCTCAAACAGCATGTAGGGTTTTTACCGAATGATGTTTCCCGGGGCCCGAAGCTGTCTAAACCCTTGTCTTGCGTGTTGATCCGCCCTGCGTCTCTCGATTCCGCTCAACCCCTCTCAAGCTACCACATAGATGCGTTGGCCTCGCGACTAAGTCCTTACACTAGGACATCTGACGTGACAAATCCGCGACAGGTAGCGTGACCTTACCCTTCGGCTAACTCCTTCCCGGGTTGACCCCTTGAAACGTGCTCGTCTCTTCGAGGTCTCCATCAGGAATCTGCAGCCTTTGGATCACAACAGGCGAGATCAAGTTCAGACCGGCCCCGCCGTCAACTAGCATCTTTGTCACCTTCAGGTTGCGTATCGTTGGTGAAACCAACAATAGCAAACACCTGACCGCAAGTGCGATCTGTGTGGTCCTCGGTGTCAAAAATGATAGGCGTGTTGGACCACTTCAGTGGCTTCTGTGCGTCGAATGATGGCTCCGCCGCTTCGATCTCACGCGCCCACTACTTAAGTTGGCGGTGAGAGGTGTGCAGCGAGGCGCCACCATCGACGCACATGGCCTCTGTAGCTTTCTGAAACTCGTGGTCGTCGTACTCGTCGTCCTCGTCATGATCATCGTCTTCCTGCTTCTTGTCGTGGCCTCGGGCGGGCCTCTCTTGCTGATTATCCTTACCGCAGCGGCCTCCTTGGCCGCCATGCTTCTTGTCGGATCCTTTGGCGCCATCCTGACCCTTCTCCTGTCATGCCTCTCATACTCAGCTTTTTGCTTCTCACCAAGCAGCTCAACTTGTCGGCAGTTCTGGAGGTCATGGCCCTTGGTGCGGTGGATCTTGTAATACTGCTTGTCGGAGCTTCCTGGCTTGTCGGCAGCCGCCAAGGCCCGGCAAACAGCAAACCTGGCAACTTCCTTGCCGGGGTCGCTTGCCTTGGCCTTCTTGACAGTGCTGGTGTCGTCGGATCCCTCGACGGCAAGCACAAGCTTGCCCTTGCACTTTCTGTTACGGCGCCAGCCCTTCTTCGTCGGGGCGGCGGTGTCGTCGTCTGTGGAGTCGGTTTCCACGCCGGCGTCCTCGCCGGGGTACTTCCTCCCCTCTTCAGCTCGAGCGCACCTATCGGCCAAAACATAAATTTCGGCCACATCTTTGACCTTGTTCATCGCTAGCTCTTCACACATCTTGCGGTTGCGCATATTCTGATGGAGTGCACTGATCACAGCGGTGGGGTGAACGTCTGGGATGTTGTACTGCACCCGGCTGAACCTCTGTATGTACTTGCGCAGATTTTCACCCTCCTTCTGGGGGATGATATATATGCAGATCGCTTACCTGGCCTTGAGCTTGATGGCCTCTAGTGAAGGCTCCAACGAACTCATGACACAAATCTGACCAAGAAGAAATGGAATCCGCCGGCAAGTGCATCAACCATGACATGACATTGGGCTTAAGTGCCAACAGGAAGTAATTGGCAAGCACCTTGTCGTGGTGGGCTCCAGCAGTTTGCATCGCGATGGTGTAGATGATGAGGACCTCTGACAAGTGAGTCTTGTTGTTGTACTTCTCGCAAAGGTAGGGCTTGAACATGCGGTGGGAGGGCCACCGGAACTGCTGCAGCTCACAGGTAAAGGTTGGGCAACCCACCTCGTATGGTAGGCCACTGTAGCCTATCAGTGCTGGGTGGTCCATAGTGGGCCCTACCCACCTATCTGACTGGTGGCGCGCATCACACCGGTGTTCGATGGTCGTTCGAGCGTCTAAAAGGGCTCGCTCCCGAAGAACTTGGCACTGATCACGGTGGGTCCGTCGATCGAACGACGCTATCGAAATGTTATCACAAGCGTCATCATGACGGACCAACACCCGTGGTAACTGGCGTGGGGGGAGGAGAGTGCACCGTGGCTGCATCACCTCCGGCCCTTCCACCACTGGCATGCGGTGGCTCGACGGAGCGTCGGCCTACAAGCCCCGCTGGTCACGGCTCATCTTTGTTGGTGATGCCGACGAGGCTCCTGATGGTGGCTCTCCACTCATCGAGGTTCTCCGGAACAGGAGGAAAGCCAAGGAGCAACTACGCAGTGCCAAAGCTTCTGCTGGCGTGGGTGTTGGCGAAAGCTACGTGGACCATGATGCGTTCTGACTTCTAACCACGTTAGAAGGAGCTCTATCACGGCCTTGTGGTTGTACGCCATTTTAGCCAGTACCTCAACGTGCCTGCTGGCCTCCTTCATCCTGCGAAACATGCGCAGGACTCTTCCCATGGCGGCGCCTAGGGTCACCAGCGTGGTGACGCTGGTCATCGTGCACAACTTGGAAAGAGCGTGTCATGGGCGCCAGCGTAGGTGTCTTGGAGGTCGCCATGCCGCCAGTAGGTGGCACGGCACCGCCCTTGGAGGGCCCCGCGCCGCTTGCGGGGGGGCCAGCTCTGTCTTTGGATTTGGTGGTGTGCGGCCCATCGTCTTGCACGCGAACGATGCTGCTCGCCAGGCTTTGGCTGCCAGAGCGACGTGGGTGTTTGCGGGCCGCGCCCCGGGTTCTGTCCGTGACCGCCCCACTACTTTCCAGCACCGGTACGGGCAGTCCAGCTCTGGATGAACCGATCGCCGTCGTCGTCTTCCTCTTGGGAGCCATGGCGACAAAGAACTGCTAGACTAGCTACTAGACAGGATTTTCACAAACTGCACCCCCTGCCTGGCGTGCCAAAGATGTCAGTGGAAACGACACCTATGGGATCACTTGAATCCCTACTATGGTCGGCGGGCGTGAGGTTGTGGAAAGAGCGGGTCTAGGATCCAGCACAAAGACCGTTTACCCAGGTTCGGGCCGCAAGGATGTGTAATACCCTAGTCCTGCTTTGGTGTATATTTGAGTGTTGTTGAGCTAGCCACGATATGCTACTTGTTCAAAAGAGCCGAATCCCCCTCCAGTATGCCTCGGGCCTCCTTCTATAGAGAAAGGGGACGCCTCAGTGGCACACAGGAGGCGGAAAGATGTATAGTGGCTGAGCTTATCGCCTATCATTACGGGACAAAATGCATTAAATGCGCCCCTTAGGTGTCCCCTTGCTTTATTGGGGATGGTAATGAGGCCCGTCCTGTCCGTCGCTGCCTTGCCTTGCTTTGACACGCGTCCTGGCCAACAAGGCGCGCGGCGCCATGTAGGCTGGAGGTGATGACCCACAAGTGTAGGGTCTCTATCGTAGTCCGTTCGATAAGTAAGAGTGTCGAACCCAACGAGGAGCAGAAGGAAATGACAAGTGGTTTTCAGTAAGGTATTCTCTGCAAGCACTGAAATTATCGGTAACAGATAGTTTTGTGATAAGGTAATTTGTAACGAGTAACAAGCAGTGAAAGTAAATAAGGTGCAGCAAAGTGGCCCAATCCTTTTTGTAGCAAAGTACAAGCCTGGACAAGTTCTTATATAGAGAAAAGCGCTCCCGAGGACACATGGGAATTATCGTCAAGCTAGTTTTCATCATGCTCATATGAGTCGCGTTCGTTACTTTGATCATTTGATATGTGGGTGGACCGGTGCTTGGGTACTACCCTTTCTTGGACAAGCATCCCACTTATGATTAACCCCTATTGCAAGCATCTGCAACTACAAAAGAAGTATTAAGGTAAACCTAACGATGGCATGAAACGTATGGATCCAAATCAGCCCCTTATGAAGCAACTCATAAACTAGGGTTTAAGCTTCTGTCACTCTAGCAACCCATCATCTACTTATTACTTCCCAATGCCTTCCTCTAGGCCCAAATAATGGTGAAGTGTCATGTAGTCGACGTTCACATAACACCACTAGAGGAGAGACAACATACATCTCATCAAAATATCAAACGAATACGAAATTGACATGACTACTAATCGCAAGACTTCTCCCATGTCCTTAGGAACAAACATAACTACTCACAAAGCATATTCATGTTCATAATCAGAGGGGTATTAATATGCACTAAGGATCTGAACATATGATCTTCCACCAAATAAACCAACTAGCATCAACTACAAGGAGTAATGAACACTACTAGCAACCCACAGGTACCAATCTGAGGTTTTTGTACAAAGATTGGATTCAAGAGATGAACTAGGGTTTGAGAGGAGATGGTGCTGGTGAAGATGTTGATGGAGATCGACCCCCTCCCGATGAGAGGATCGTTGGTGATGACGATGGTGATGATTTCCCCCTCCCGGAGGGAAGTTTCCCCGGCAGAACAGCTCCGTCGGAGCCCTAGATTGGTTCCGCCAAGGTTCCGCCTCATGGCGGCAGAGTTTCGTCCCGTAAGCTTGCTTATGATTTTTTTTTCAGGGTAAAAGCCTTCATATAGCAGAAGATGGCCACCGGAGGGCTGCCGGGCGGCCCACGAGGCAGGGGGCGCGCCCCCACCCTCGTGGCCCGGGTGTGGGCCCCCTCTGGTACTTCTTCCTCTCAATATTTTTTATTAAATCCAAAAATGACTTTCCTGGAGTTTCAGGACTTTGAGAGTTGTGCAGAATAGGTCTCTAATATTTGCTCCTTTTCCAGCCCAGAATCCCAGCTGCCGGCATTCTCCCTCTTCATGTAAACCTTGTAAAATAAGAGAGAATAGGCATAAGTATTGTGACATAACGTGTAATGACAACCCATAATGCAATAAATATCGATATAAAAGCATGATGCAAAATGGACGTATCAGCAGGATGCTGAGCTGGTGTGGTGGAAGCGTCTTCACGAAGATCGGTATGCCACCACGTAGGTGCTTGCTGAGTTGGTCCAGAGGCCGCACGTCGCCACGCAGGTGCTCGCCTAGCTGGCTGGGCTGGCAGCTGCATGGGAACAGCGGTGGAGTCTTGGCAGGTGCGGGCCTGGCCGCGGCCCTGCTGATGTCCTCGGCAAGGGTCTTGCCGGGGTCCCTACAAGGGTCTTGCCGTGGCAGCGCGGTCGTCCCCGGCAAGGATCCTGCTGGAGGTCTCATGGATTTCCTCGGCGAGGATCTTGCCGAGGATCATCGTCTTCTGGTCCTCGTCTGATCTTGCATGCTTATGACTTTCACAAAGATCTGCATGCCACCATGGAGGCGCCTCCTGAGCCTTGGTTCCAATGTGGTTGATGGCGTTGGAACCCTTGGACTCAAGGGTGGCGCGCTCTGCTGGCGTTGGGCAAGTTGCCCTGGCAAGGCTCTTGCCGGGGCTGCGGAGGCTGCCCCGGCAAGGGTCTTGCCGCAGGAGTCTACCTCGCCCTCTTGCTTCTTGTGTCTCCGGTCTTGGGGTTGCCTTGATTGTCTTGTGGCTTTGGCTTCCCTCCTCTGCCCTGCTAAGAGTGGTCGTGGGCGCGGCTTTGACTGCCCGTGCACAAATAAAGGGGTACACAGGAGAGCCCCTACTTTTATATACCGACAGTGATCTCCGATGAAATAGCCAACTTAGAGCTCGAGATTGTGCTCCAGATGTACCATGAGCGTGTCGACCACTTGGACGAACGCCTGCACGAGTTCAGGCAGAGCCAAGAGCTACCGTAGGCAAGGGCTGCTAGTCATGGTCCAGTGGACGTGTTTTATTTTGTTGAATCGTTTCGACGTGGATAGCTATGTATTCACAACAATTATACTATTGCTGTGTTTATTGCTCTGTTTCACTATGTGTACTCTGTTTTCCGTTCTTATATGTTCTATTTCAATGTGTGTTTATACGCTTTCCATTTTGTATATGTGGATGATAATAGATAGATTCAAATTAGCATACAAAAACAGATAGAAAATCCAATTCATAATATATATATAATATTAATTGTTCATTAGTTCATCACAGAATATATATAATATCATCACATATACGTGATGATGCTTAACTACTAGGTACAATGCATAAAATTGAAAACAATCAATACTAAAACTAATAATCCCTCCTGGGGCAAGTACTCCGGCAGCTCCTCGCCAGCATCTCCCTGGTGCGCGACGCCTTCCCAGAGCGGAGGCAGTACTCCGCCTCCTCCGCCTCACTGCGCTTGACGTGCCAATCTGCCTCTTGCAGGTGGACGCGCGCGAACGATCTTGCCATTTTGTTGGGCGCCCACCTGAGCTCCTCGTCCGTGGCACACTGGAGCTTACCGGCCCAGCTCCACGCAGCGACGAGGCGCTTAGTGCCTCTGGCCTTCCTCGTGAAGTACCCGTCTTTGTACACCTCCTCCGCATGACGACGCGCCCACCCCCAAAGCTCCGCCACCTCCTTTTTCCAGGCGGCATCACGGGCTTCACAGGCCGTCTGGTACCTGGCATCCTCCTCCGCCATCTCCTTCTTGAAAGCCACTTGCCTGGCTTTCTC
>NC_057810.1:61066298-61085509 GCF_018294505.1 Triticum aestivum | reverse complement strand
CTGGGGCAACCTCATCCGGCGGTGCATAGGTGTCCTCGTCGCTGCTCTTCGAGTGAGCATCCTCGGGGGGTGGCGACTCCTCGTCGGCGCGTGGGCAGACCGGCGGCGCCATGGTAGAGATTTGAGAGAGATAGAGTTAGAGAGAGAGAGGGGGGGCAATCAAGGGAAGGATCTAGATGACAATGCAGGCGGAACAACGTGAGCAAGGTAGTATTTATTGGCGGCCGGAATCTAGATCGACGGGAACAGTACACATGCTGATCATTGGAATTTAGGAGTACTGTAGTGTGAATTACACACGATTCCAAAGCAAAATCTGTGTGTGAACATAATAGCTGACGCTTCCCAATGTAGAACCATGTCTGATTAATAAAGCCCGCCACTCACCTTCCACACCTCGAGGCGCGAAATAGAGTGCTAATCGTGTGGGGACGGTTGTCTTGCCAGATTATACATTTTCTTTTTTGAACACCAGATATTTACATCGTCTGATGATTTTTTAACTCGCACACAAGTACACAAATATGATATTTCAAACCGTTATGGTTAGCCGTTGCAGGTACATGTAGTTCAAATTTGAATTACGGTCATTAAATGGCTAGGAAATCACTTAAATGTCTTCAAAAGGTCAATTGGCCCGTGAAATTTTCCAAATTTTCACATGATAGTTGTATTAGTGCACGTTACACGTAGAAAAAAATTGAAGGCCGTAAGAGGAAGCTATCTGCCGTTCGTCATAAAACATGCATTGTTCCCTTCTCGGAACCACGAGCCTTCTAGTGAGTTGCTTCGGTTTGTGAGGGGTGTGTGTCCACACTTTCGTCAAACAGACCAATTTTTGTACCACATCATCTTGGTGGCATGATATTACATCAAGCAAGATTTCATGTTTTTCTGAGCATTTTTTAATTTTTTGAAATAAAAATGACATGGCACTCCATGCATGTACATGTGTCCATGCTGTGAGACCAATATGTTTAAAAATTCCTTCTAATTTACTGCACATGGAATTAACTCACGCACAAGTACACAAATATGATATTTCAAACCGTTATGGTTAGCCGTTGCCGGTAGATGTAGTTCAAACTTGAATTACGGTCATTAAATGGCGAGGAAATCACTTAAATGTCTTCAAAAGGTCAAATGACCCCTAAAATTTTTCAAATTTTCACATGACAGTTGTATTACTACACGTTACACGTAGAAAATAATTGAAGGCCGTAAGCGGAAGCTATCTGCCGTTTGTCATAAAACATGCATTGTTCCCTTCTCGGAATCACGAGCCTTCTAGTGAGTTGCTTCGGTTTGTGAGGGGTGTGTGTCTAAACTTTCGTCAAACAGATCAATTTTTGTACCACATCATCTTGGTTGCATGACATTACATCGAGCAAGGTTTCATTTTTTATCATTTTTTATTTTTTTTGAATAAAAATGCCATGGCACTCCATGCATGTACAAGTGTCCATGTTGTGAGACCAATATGTTTAAAAATTCTTTCTAATTTACTACACATGGAATTAAACTCGCACATAAGTACACAAATATGATTATACAAACCATTATGGTTAGGCGTTGCATGTGCATCTAGTTCAAATTTGAATTACGATCCTTAAATGATTAGGAAATCACTTAAATGTCTTCAAAGGGTCAAATGACCCCTGAAATTTTCCAAATTTTCACATGACAGATTGTATTAGTGCACATCACACGTAGAAAAATTTTGAAGGCCGTAAGAGGAAGCTATCTGCCATTCATTATCAAATATGCATTGTTCCCGCTCGGAACCATGAGCCTTCTAGTGAGTTGCTCTGTTTTGTGAGGGGTGTGTGTTCAAACTTTCGTCAAACATGCCAATTTTTTTACCACACCATCTTGATGGCATGACATTACATCAAGCAAGGTTTTATGTTTTCCTGATCATTTTTTAATTTTTTGGAATTAAAATGCCATGGCACTCCATGCATGTACATGTGTCCATATCATGAGACCAATATGTTTGAAAATTCCTTCTAATTTACTGCACATGGAATTAAATCGCACACAAGTACATAAATATGAAAAAAAATTCAAACCGTTATGGTTTGCCGTTACATGTACATCTAGTTAAAATTTAAATTACGGTCATTAAATGGCTAGGAAATCACTTAAATGTCTTCAAAAGGTCAAATGACCCCTAATATTCCAATTTTTCACATGACATTTTGTATCAATGCACATACACGTAGAATTTTTATTAAGGCCGTAAGAGGAAGCTATCTGCCATTCGTCATCAAACATGCATTGTTCCCTCTCGGATCCATGAGCCTTCTAGTGAGTTGCTTCGGTTTGTGAGGGGTATGTGTCCAAACTTCCGTTAAATATGCAATTTTTGTACCACGTCATCTTGGTGGCATGAGATTACATCAAGAAAAGTTTCATGTTTTCCTCATCATTTTTTTAATGTTTTGGAATTAAAATGCCAAGGCACTCCATGCATGTGTCCATGTCGTGAGACGAATAAGTTTGAAAATTTATTCTAATTTACAGCACATGGAATTAACTCTCACACAAGTACACAAATACGATTTTTCAAACCGCTATGGTTAGCTGTTGCATATACATCTAGTTCAAATTTGAATTGCAGTCATTAAATGGGCAGGAAATCACTCAAATGTCTTCAAAAGGTCTAATGACCTCCAAAATTTTCCAAATTTTCACATGACAGTTTGTATCAGTGCACATTACACATAAAAAATTTAAAGGCCGTAAGAGGAAGCTATCTGCCGTTCATCATAAAACATGCATTGTTTCCTCTCGGAACCACGAGCCTTGTAGTGAGTTGCTCCGGTTTGTGAGGGGTATGTGTCCAAACTTCCGTTAAATAGGCCAATTTTTGTACTACGTCATCTTGGTGGCATGATATTACATCAAGAAAAGTTTCATGTTTTCCTCATTATTTTTTAATATTTTGGAATTAAAATGCCAAGGCACTCCATGCATGTGTCCATGCCATGAGACCAATATGTTTGAAAATTCATTCTAATTTACTGCACATGGAATTAACTCGCACGCAAGTACACAAACATGATTTTTCAAACCGTTATGGTTAGCCGTTGCATGTACATCTAGTTCAAATTTGAATTACGGTCATAAAATGGCAATAAAATCACTTAAATGTCTTTAAAAGGTCAAATGACCCCTGAAATTTTCCAATTTTTTACATGACAGGTAGTATCAGTGCACATTACACGTTGAAAAGTTTTGAAGGTCGTAAGATGAAACTATGTGTCGTTCATCAGCAAACATGCATTGTTCCCTCTCGGAACCACGAGCCTTCTAGTGCATTGCTATGGTTTGTGAGGGGTGTGTGTCCAAACTTTCGTTAAACAGGCCAATTTTTGTATCATATCATCTTGGTGGTATGACATTACATCAAGCAAGGTTTCATGTTTTAATTTTTTTGGAATTTAAATGCCATGACACTCCATGATTAATTGTGTCATAGCCGTTAGACCAATATGTTCAAAAACTCCTTCCAATTTACTGCACGTGGAATTAAATCGCACACTAGTACACAAAATATGACTTTTCAAACCATTTGGGTTAACTGCTACATGTACATGTATTTCAAATTTTAATTACTGTCATTAAAAGGCTAAAAATCACTTAAATGTCTTTAAAGGTCAAATGACCCCTGAAAATTTTCAAAATTTGACATGACAGTTGTATTAGTACTACAAATTTTCTCGTACATTTAAAACACTATCTATTGCCACTTTACTCCAAATTCGTCTTTCACAGCTAATAAAATATATCTACAACATCACACACAGTTGTTTTGCAGGAATCGTTTGTGATGAAACATTCTGGGTCTATTTAAGTCTTCCTCCTTATGCTTCACCGGCTCGTCTGCTCCAGTGCCGGTAACCCCCGAATCCACAAATCCCGATCCCCATTCCCGCACACCCTTGTTTCAAAGATGACGCCATGGAAACGCTTCATGAAGGCCCGTACAATGGTCACGTCCCCCCGAACGCCGCCGCCTATGCTGAGAGTGTCGCCGCATCCGCATTGAGCGTGACCGCTTCCATCGAGAGGGCGTCTGCGGCAGCTGACATGGCTGCAGCTGTAGCTGTGATGGCGGCTGCAAGCGTGGAGAGCGCTCGAGCTGCCGTCTGTGCCGCCAATGTTGCCCTGGCCCGGGTCGAGGCCATCCACGTCAATATTCTAGGCCACCTCGGAATCCAGCATGCAACCCACATCCAAAAAGGTGGTGGTGGCCATGGAGCACCTGCTTCCTCATGAGGTCATCGAGCGGGAGATGGAGACGCAGGAGGCAGCGGAGATCGAGGAGCGCCGGGAGGAGGAGTTGCGCGTGGCCCAGGTCGAGGTAGAGAAGGGTATGTCCATCGAGGAATCTGTGATGGAGTACCAACGCCGAGCTCTGGCGCAGCCACTACTACGAGTACTACAACCTTGAGGGCGGCGCCCAGGACGAGGACGCGGTCGACTTCAGCTGGGGGACGCGGAGTCCACCAACGGCGGCATGTCGCCAGGACAAGTCATCGACGTCTCATCTCACATTGGTGATGCATAGGCCGGTGCGGCGGCGGATTTGTTAAAACTACTTGTACTTAGGCTTTGTTTGTAATGCTGGTCTTTTGTTAGAGCAATGTTTAGGTGAACTATCTCTATTTAATTACTAAAATTGCTCGATTCAGTAAGTCTGGTCTGTGTGCTGTACGCTCTTTTGTGTGCCCAAATTATCAAGCGATGTTAAATTATGCAATACGTACGCGGGGGAATTTCCACCAAATTTCAATTATCAAACTCATCCCATGCGCGTTAAGCAAAAAAATCGTTTGCGATGCACACTATCGTTCAAAGTGAATGGTGTCCGGCGGCACTGCGCGCAAAGTTTCCCTCCACATGTTGAAATTTTCCGCCTACCGCCGAAATATCTACCCTCCCCCTCCCCATCCCCTTTTCTCCCCGACCACAAGTCACATTTCCCCTGTTTGCCCCTTCCTTCCTTCCTAAGCTATAGACGCTTCATCGCTTGCTTCCTCTCTTTCGTCGTATCGCATCCTACCGTCGGGGTCGCCATAGTCTTCTTTAAAGACCTCTCCGGCGGTTCCTCCTCCGACGACGACTCCTTCACCACCCGGGAACGCCTCTCTTCTCTCTCTCGGGCTATGACTTTGAATGAAAGATTTGTACCCGCCGGTCGATTTGTATCATTTCTTCCTCTTGTAGTTCCCTTGGACCATCAGTTGCAACGAATGGAGCGGGGTGGCTGAAGATCTATCTGATCGTTCTCACCACCAATCTCCATGTGTGAAGCTAGTTGCGTTTGAACCTGTGGACAGTGGAAGGAAGTTTATGGCATGTGCAGAGAAGGTTAGACCCTCTTTCGTTGTTACAAATCATTTGTTAGATGTGATTCAGACACTGTCACGGTCCCAACCCATTCATATCACACCTTCAACCAAACGCATCCTAAGACAGTGTCGCAGTTTGTACCTAATATCTAAAAATGTTGCTATCTCATCAGCGGTGCCATTAGAAAATTATTTGGCACTGCTTCAGCAGTTTGTGGATCCAACTTGTCCACACATCCGAGCAGCCAAGCAGTAAAATACTAATTCTTTATGGCATGAAGGAACTGGGCGTCGGAGCAACTAGGTGCTCCGGAGTTCAGGTCCCTGATTTTTTTCCGCTGCATCGGCTCGTCAGTGCAGGGCACCGGTGCAAGATGTAGCAATAGTTGTCTTTACACCAGTTTTGGCATACATAGTGGACGCCTTAGTACTATTAGTTCTATGTTACTAAATTTGTGCATGTACACACCTGTTAGTATCAATTTGCTGTCATCCAAACACTGTCGATATGCTGTTGCAGTTATATTTACCTTCCTCTTAAAATGTTCAATTTGTTATTTATAGTACATGAGTAAGAACTTGTAGCATTGTTGTAGTTAATTATAACTTCTGATGTTTTAGAATTTGGTTGTTGTGTCAGTAGCAATTAATTCATTTTCACATTGATCTTTTTGAGAAGATATGTCATAATTAACTTGTTTCTTTAGTTTTTCAAAATAAGTATTGGTGATTTTCTATGTTGCTATAAACCCATTTTCTCTAAACTTGTTACTGGTCTAGTTTTAAATATTATAGGATGAACGGAAGTGTTCTTACTTGGAGTGAGTTGATCAAGAGTGGCCACAGTCTTTGAAGATGTGCCTAGCAAAGCTTTGGAGCATGTATCAGGAAGAGAACAGAGGTAGGCTTAGAGATAGTGTTGTCAACGCTGAAGAATATTTGAAAATGCGGGATAAAAAGAGGAAGGTGGAGAATGAGCTCAGATTTTTTTAAATCAGACTTTGCTAAGATGGTGTCGGCGAAGGAGGAGGCACTTTCCCAGTTGGCCAGTGCAAAACAGGTTCTTAGTGAACTGAAAGCAGAGGTGGATAAGGCGAGCTTGGATGATCTCGATTAGGGAAATGAATATATTGTTCTAATATTGTTCTTATGAAGTTGAACTATCTATATGTTGTATTGTGCTGTTTTCCGGTAGCTATCATACCGTGATGTTAAAATATATCTATGTGCCTGATATGAAATTGGCAAACAACTGTTCGATATGAAATGTGAATTTCGTAATACTGGAATTATTAATTGTAAACTAATAAATCTGCGAAATGGGTCATTGAACTTTGCAAACAGTTCTAGAAGTAAAAGCGCTTGTGATGGATAGCCCAATGCCACACAGTTTTCTTCATCAAATCGTGTGTGATGTAATTGATAAAAGCAAACGGTTAACTAAGGCAGAGCGTGTGTGATAGTTACACGTATCACACATGAGCCTATACATAAACCTGTGTGGGATGTACATATGAACGGAAACGTTTTCCCTGGATTGACTGTGTGGGATGTACATAAGAACGGAAACGTATTTCTTGGATTGACTGCGTGTGATATACATACCTATGGAAATGTTTTTCTGGGATTCACCGTGTGGGATGTACATACCTACGGAAATGATTGTGTTTCCATGGGTCACCCGATCGCAGACGAGCTCATTTGGTGTCCTAGGAGGGCCTATCCCCGACGATTTCTGGGTCGTGTGGGAAAGACCCCCCTATCACCCACACTCACTTGGCGATGGTTCCAAATGCCGTTTAAAACCGTTTGTATAGCACTGAGGCGTACCAGTGGATGCAAAGAAATGTAAATAATACACATGGATTTGAAGTTGTAAAGATCTGATAGGATGAAAGCTATACAACAAGCAAAGCATGGACAAACACCGGATTACCATTAGTGTTAAAGAAAATGTGCTACCTAGATTATTGACTCTAGTGTAAGTGGGAGACTGTTAAAAAATTTCCCTAGAGGCAATAATATTGTATTATTATATTTCCATGTTTATAATTAAGAGTTTATATTCTGTGCTACAACTGCTATGATCCCGGAATATGTGTATTAGTGGAAAAATATACACGTGTGAAATGATAAAACAGTAAAATTTAATTCCTAGTCCCGCCTCTAAGACTAGCTCAAGTGTTTTTTATGATCATGTTTTCTAGATCTTGATATGTCGTTAAGTGTAATTATAGTCTTAAAACAACATTGAGGACGTGATGTTAGAAGAATGATCACATTGAATTGACCCAACATTGTTTGTTACACTTTGAGAAGCTATCATCACAAGTCAATTATTATAACACAAAGAGTTAATATATGATTTAGTTCCTTAGACCAAGAGAGTGTTGTAGTCACTTCTTACCGTACGATGAACTTTGGGATTGCTCAAACATCATATGTAACACAGTGATCATAATAACAACTTACAGGTGCATCGGAAAGTTTGACAAGGGACTAGATAGCTCAACAGTGGGATTTGATCCTCCGAAGATGGAGAAATACTCTTAAGGGCCCTCTCGGTGAGACGGCATCCGCCATCGTCTGGCCAGACACAGGTGACTATGTCACGTGACTGCCAGAACATGTCAACGAGAAAGAAGAACAAAACCGGTAATAGGGAGACCGGTATAGTGAACATGAGAATAACTCAAGAGGATATTGATACATCTCACCTCGGCTTTTGTAAAGTATCATGAATCAAAGGGAATAGCTCATGATAACCGAAGGTTCACTCAAATGTAATTCATGTACTCACAGGGATTGATATGGACGTCCATGGTTCTGCTATAGGGCATTGAACGAAAGGGGTTTTATTCATATCTATGTTTTACTGAACCTATTAGGTCACAAGTTTGAGGTAATGACGATGTGTTCAGTGTTAGTAGGATGAGAATAATGAGAACATATTAGTGAAATAGTTTCGAGAGAAACCAGAAGCGTTTAGGGGTCACTGGAAGGGTTTCGGAGTTTATCGGGCAATACCGGGTATTCTCGATAAATAATATAGCTGTGGAAAATATTTCTATGATGGAAGGCTACTTAGGCCACTTGGTCCCAAAAGGGGTGGCGCCCCCTTCTCCCCATGGAAAGGGGAGAGGAGGCTGAATTGGAGGGGGACTCCCCCTCCTCTTGGCCAACGCAAAGGGGGTAGTTCCTTCCCGCCTTATGACGCTCCCTCCCCTCACCTCCGACCTATATATACTAGAGGTTTTAGTCACTTTTGAATACACAAGTTTTGGAGCCTCCTCTAGTTCTCTAGTTCTATTTCTAGTTGGTCCTATTTGATCTAATTAGAGCTAGACCTGGATTCTCTAATCCTCGTAATTAGAAATCCAGTGTGGATCTAATATCTTCCTTCTAATTCTCTGGCGATGATTAGCTCTCGACGGCGAAGCGTTGCCGGATCATGAAGACTGTACACTTGCAATTTGTGGAGAGGTCGTGCTTTTGATCTTCTGTTCGAGTGACTGTTCATGGGCGATTCGCGGGATCGATCGAGCATCTATGGTTCGAGGGACTCCAAGTACGATATACACCGACTCATCTTCTTCCGTTGCAACTCGGAGCTGGTAACGATCAGATCGAAACCCTTTATTGCATCTTCATAGTGTTACTAGGTGATCGTAGGGCGATAATTTCTTTGTTTTCTACTATTTTCCCAACATCGCCATCGTCCTGGCCACGACTATGACTCTCAGCCCCCTATGTACTCCGCCGCCACTGCCGCACTCACCAACAACCGTCAAATGTGGTTCATCACTAGATGAATGGGAAGTAGGGTTATGTCGGTCAAAATGATTTCAGACAAGGAAAAATATTAACTAGATCTCACAAAAAATATTAACAAAGCTGATGGATTACCTTTTTGCCCCTAACATGTTGGTACTCCGTGTGTGTTTAAATCAATACTCTCTCCATTTCAGTTTATAAGTCCTGCGCGTATACTTAGGTTGTCAATTTTAGCACCCTAATATAAACTATATAACACAAAAATTATACCTTTTGAAAATAGAACATCTGAAGTTTATATTTGTATATTTTTTGTAATATATGACTTGTATTAGGTTGATCAAATTGACGACCTAGGGGTACGCGCACGCCCTATAAACTGAGAGAGAGGGAGTACTCCGTGAGATTAGTGATGGAGTACCAAATCTTATGAAACACCGGAATGGGAAAAATGGAAGGGCTATATTAATTTCTGGATACTGTAAAAGTGCTCTTGGATTAGGGGATGATTGTTAGCTTAATCCAATCATTTTGAGTTTAGCTTGGAGTGTGCTAGTTTATTATGCAAATGTAACCGTGTTCTTGCCGCGTGTCACTAGAATTTGTCATCCTTGCATGCCTTGTCATCGAAAAACGTCAGGGCTGGAGCGCCACACATCCCACGTGTGGCATTTATCATTAGGGTTAGGAAAATGTCTTTGTGCTTAATAGGCTACGTGTGCAAGTACAATAGGAAAGCTTAGCTAAAGTCGGTTTGGAGTTTCCTTGTGCTAGCTTGCTTGGTCTAGCACGAGTCGGTTTGGTAACTCGTACCTGCGCCTGTACAAGCAAGCAGCGGCAGTCTACGAGTTGTAATCACCAGAGATTTGAGAATCAAAGACAAGAAAATCAAGGCACACAAAAAACGTAGGCTATTGGGGCGTAACCTCCCGCTGGACAGTTGACACACGGCCCTCATGCGTCCCAGATCCAACCAGCCGGCCTGCCTACACGCATAAACAAACGTAGGCTATTTACCTTCCGTAACGCAATGGGACTAGTCCCCGATCCCGAACGGCTTAACCACACATAACATACGGGGAAATCCTTCTATTTACTTTGGCCAGCCGCCAAGAGGCACCGGTACATCGATCCATCGATGGGTTCCTTATTCTCTTCCCCTGCCCGCGGCGACGGCGGCGCCGCTATCTTTGATTACGCCAACCCTCCCCCAGGCAGCCGTATGTCAAAAGAGTATGTAATTTGTAGCTACTGGATATATTTTTTCCGTAAATTTCCTCAATTGCTTGCATGTATCTATTCTTATAGGAGTACTTATTATGAGTTTCGCTCGATGAACGTCTGATTGCCCTGAATAACCAACAATCGAACGAAAGATCCATCCATTATGTTTATTTATTTGGTGTACCCTTGTTTATTTGGAGATAGAGATATCGTCGCCCACCGAATTTCTCAGCTTGTCGACGTCGCCCTTGAACATTACAACTCCAACAACCCGGTATGGTACTCTCTCCGTCTCTCCCTCTCATACATCCAGGCGAGTACTTAATACTTATGATTGAGAGTTTGAGATCGATCGCTGAGATGCAGGGTGCCGAGTTCGAGTATCCGGGGTATCCTCCCACCACGGACATGAACGCCGTCTGCGTCGGTTTTAGGGGAACTTTCTGGTACCACCTCGGCTTTTCGGCTCGCCCAGTGGACGCCACCGCCGAGACGCAACACTTCTTTGCCGAGCTATATTTTGATAGACGCTTCTGCCAAATAACCGTTGAAACATGCACTATCTTAGGTACTACCTAAATTTATCTTTACATTCGGCCATACTATGTTTGCTAGCCACTTGAGTATATACATGTCATTAATGTAACTTGCAGCTAATTCTGTCTTTATCTTTCTCTGTAATGTCAACAGAAAAGCCGCTGTGCCGCTTTAGAGCCTCGTGTGCATTTTGTCCAGATGAATCCAATATCTTGCACCCAAGCAGTGCAGAATTTTTCTATGGAAAACAAGATCACGAAAAAGAATTCTTTCGCAAGAGAGATATGCTAGTGCGGCCATTCAATTCTTTTATAACACCTCCTGATATAGATAGCACCGACGATCCATGATTCAACTCATATGTTATGGCCTATGGATTATAGTTGTAAAATAAGTATGTTTTTCTTCTAGACTCAACTCATATGTTATGGCCTATGGATTACAGTTGCAAAATAAGTATGTTTTTCTTTTTGACTCGACTCATATGTTATGGCCTATGGATTACAGTTCTAAAATAAGTATGTTTTTCTTCTTGTTTTTATCATCCTTGTTGTTCAATTTCGTTGACCACTAGAAAAATAAAAACTAGTATTTCAAAATTTAATGTGCACGAGAACAAGAACTGGAACTGATAAGCATGGGTGCAGCTATAGCGCATAAGACCAGCTTTTCTCTCTCTCTTATCTCAGTGGTGTAATTTATGTTATATTTCACTCGGCCGAGGCTTCCTAATAATGACTAGCTAGCTTTTTGGGTTGTGTTTGAAAAAGAGTCATTCCAAGCTAGGTTGAAGAAGGCCCCGTCAAGACTACAAAGTTGGTTATGCTTGATTGTTTGACCAATTAAATCTACTGTCTAGGAGCGCAAGTTCTAAGAGTGCGAGCTACTCCCTCTGTCCCATAACATAATACTCCCTCCGTTTCAAAATTCTTGTCTTAGATTTATCTAGATATGGATGTATCTAACACTAAGACGTAGCTAGATACATCCGTATTTAAACAAATCCAAGACAAGAATTTTGGGACGGAGGGCGTATAAGAGCGTTGGAACGGAGGGAGTAGTTGATTGTATCATCAAACAAATTTGCTTCCATTTGATGGACCGCACGAGAACTTGAATAAAAATACATGAAAATTTGCAAAGCTTGGGGCGTATGCACATATGCTCTAACATGGCAGCTGGGACCTCGTCAGGCTTGGTCTTGAAGTTCATTAGCCTATATTCCACCATGTGGCAGCTGGGCCTCGTTGGATACATGGATTTGCCCTCAAGGCTCGCTAGCATCTTCACCATGGCTACTGCGACCTAGTTAGGCTTGATCTCGAAGCTCTTTTTGAGGTCGGGGTTACTCTTTATTATTGCAAAATTTGTAGACAACCTTTTGGCTAAGTTGGTGCCATCGTCTGAACCTACTTGCGCTGATTGCTACTCCCAAGAGCCAAAACGCTCTTATACTTTGAAACGGCGGAGTACTTTCTGAGTTGGCACCGCCACTTGCCCACTTGGCCCTATGTGTTGCATGCTGCGGTCTCTTTTGCTTCTTCACGTCGAGAAATGTGAGAGTACACCCCTCATAGGGATGTTATCATTGTGGATGCAAGACGCCCCCTCGAGCTTACCCTTCTTGACTAGTGTGTCAAAAAAGAAAACCTCTTGACTACGAGGTGCTTGAACTTGTTTCCACTGCCAAGTATCTGCTCCTCGTGGAATACAGTGTGGTCCTAGCCGTCGTCTAAGATATCTATGTAGATACACTGAGTTTCAGAATGAAAGCTTAAGTCTGATCCGAGTTGGTTATACGTGGCTACTGCATGTTTTTACGTTAATATCTTGTTGAAGGCATTGCTCGGACTGATTCTTCAGGATGAAAATCTAGATTCTAACCTTGAGTGGTTTGATCCGGTGACGAAGCGTTTGAGCGGCGTTTTCTTTCCGAAGGCATTGCTATTGAAGAACCTCATCGTCTGTGTGGTATCATGAGATGGTTGGTGTGGATATGGTCATTGTTGTAGTTTGCCGATCACTGATGTGATTGAATCAATTTTTTTTTCTTTACTCGCTTATGCATAGTTTTGGTCCTATATGACTTTGCTTGCCGGCGCGTTTTTGTGTACGTGTGTCGATGTCGCGTTTTGGTTATGGTCATTGTTGTAGTTTCCCGATCACGGATCCGATTGAATCAGTTTTTTTCTTTACTCGCTTACGCATAGCTTTGGTCTTATATGACTTTTACTTGCCGGCGCATTTTTTCTTTACTCGCTTACGCCTAGCTTTGGTTTTATATGACTTTGCTTGCCGGCGCATTTTTTCCTTTACTAGCTTATGCCTAGCTTTGGTCTTATATGACTTTGCTTGCCGGCGCGTTTTTGTGTACATGTGTTGATGTTGGTTCTGCGCATTTTAACTATGCAGAGACCGGATGTGTGCTTCTTGTGTTGGATTCTGTTGATGTTTTATTTTGAGTCAATAAAATCTACTCTTTGTAAAAAATGCAGATATTGCTCACGGTAGTCTTTTTTCCAGTACGGTTTCTCCCAAATACATCAGAGATATATGACGTTTGTTGCACCCGTTAAACCTACCGTTTATACGATTGGACCAGTGGCTTAAAATCGACTAAACGAATGAACCAACCGGCAATCAAAACGAGATATGCTCTGGGATCGAATCGTGTATATATGAAATTGTCAAATCTCAGTCGACTTCGTCGATGCTACAGTCATGAAATCTTATATAGAGATTCATGCAAAATTTTCTTCTAATTTATTTTTTTCTTTTTCATATCTTGTGTCATTTGACTGAGACTTGATTAAGTCTTGAGTTGAATCTAGCCACACCCAAGCTTATATACAGATCTGCTTGTAAGTTGTATGTCTGCCACGGTCCAGAGTCATACGGCCGATCGAGTTTGTGTCTGTTCTGCTTACAATTGCAATCGATCACGCGGCGACACGCAGGGCTTCGTCTAGCGGGCAGAGCAACGACGAAACGCACCGTCGTTTGTCATCAGAGAAGAAGAAAAGAACACCAGAATGAGCTGATCCGTCGAGTCACCGGCCTCCAGAACAACCCAAGGCGCACCTGCCAGGCTCCGGGCGCCACGGCGATGCACACTCTTGCCGGTCTGTCGTCGAGGACAGCTAACCACATCCACCTCCCAACTCCCAAGTCCCAACCCACCACGTATGCGCACAGCGCACGCACCTCCCTGCCGTGGGTGGCCTCCCGTTCTGTGTCTGGCTCGCGCCGCAGTATAAACACCCACCGTGTAGCGCTACAAAACTAGGCTTTGGAGTCCATTTTGGGACCGGTTCAGGAGATAGATACAGCAGCAAGTCCAACAAAGGTAGTAGTGACAAGATGGAGGAGTACCAGGGGCAGCACGGTCACGCCGTCGACGAGTACGGCGACCCCGTGGCCGGGCACGGCAACCCTGTGGCACGCTCCGCCGCCGGCGCGTTCACGGGCGCCGGCGGGCAGCTCCAGCACGGCAGGGAGGAGCACAAGACCGGCGGGATACTGCACCGCTCCGGCAGCTCCAGCTCCAGCTCGGTGCGGTTTCGACCTCTGCGTGTTCCATACTTCCATTTCAGAAAACGTTTTTCTTTGGTATGTTTCAGACATATGTGCGTCTGCTGATTTCCGTCGCTGTTGTGTGTACCGTGTTTGCAGTCTTCTGAGGATGACGGCATGGGCGGGAGGAGGAAGAAGGGCGTGAAGAAGAAGATCAAGGAGAAGCTCCCGGGTGGCCACAAAGACAACCAGCAGCACATTGCCGCGGGAACCGGAGCTGGCGGGGCTTACGGGCAGCACACGGCCGCGGGAACTGGGGCCGGCGGAGACTACGGGCAGCAAGGGCACGCAGGAATGGCCGGCGCCGGCGAGAAGAAAGGACTCATGGACAAGATCAAGGAGAAGCTGCCCGGACAGCACTGAGCTGCCGGCCTCGGCTGGCTGTCCGCTGCCTACTAGTCCTCTCGACTCTCGAGTTAAGCTCGAGCTGAATAAATGCCGCTCTAGTGTCCGTCGTGTTTTTCTTTTTTTCTTTTTTCCTCCGCCGCGGACCTCTAAAACGGGAGGCCTGCTCCGGTGCTCCCCCTAACCTAATTTCGGAGGGGTATTTTATCCCCGCGAATTTGTTTTTTTCCTGGCCCGCCGCAGCCCAGATCCAAGCCCTGTCTAGCCCTGTATAACCCAGACCGTATACGTACAATACCCTGGTCCGGAAAAAAAATATCACACGACCCCACGTCTACGTAAGACCTGCCGAATCCAATCATTCACGCGAACAGCTCCATCAATCTCGCGAGCATTGACGCAGCTCCATAAGTCACGTAGTAGATCTCCACCGGCCGGCGGCTATCTCGTCGCCGGCGATCTCGTCGGACAGCGGGCGCGACAACGTCGTGAATCTCCAACGATCGCGCACAGGTACCGCATCCCGCGTCCCCCCTCTAGTCTCGCTCGCGGCAACATCGAACGAACTGCCCCCGCGCCAGTGGCAGTGGTTAACCTAGCGGAGCGGGTAACCTAGCTACCTGGCGGCGCATGCGATCGTGGATCTTGTTCCGGTAGTGCTGCTCCTCGTGATCTGGGTTCACGTAGCGTCGGTTGCTGTCGGCTGTGCGCACCATGTGGATCGTTAATTGATGTGGCGGCTAACCTAGGTATCCGGCGGCAGAGGTAATCACAGATCTAGCTAGGTTTTGAGATCGTGCAGTTCCTCGCGATTGAAAGTGATCTCGACGGGTGCCGTGACCATCTTCCTTACTAAGTTTGGCAGATCTGAACGGCCTCGGTTGTGATTGTTTACATAACATCCGTGATCATGTGCTATGTGTTTTATATTTCATCATTGATAATGTTTGCACATGTGATTATACATATTATTGGTTGTAGGAAATGGCGGACGAGGAGTTAACTGATATCATGGTAGACATGGAGTTTGGAGAACTCATGAAAGACTGGATAGAAGATTGGTCAGATGATGAAAATTCAGATCGTGAAGATCGGTCAGAGAATGGGAACGAATGGGACGATCTTAATGTGCGTGACATTGTCATGTTGTAATTTTTTGGTGGCATCCGACAACATTAAATCTTTGTGTTGAAAATTTATAGATGGATGAGCTTGATGATGATCAGGAAAACAACTCGGAGCTCTCGAATGAAGATTATATTAGTCAGGTACGTAAGTGAAACGTTTTGTTGGCATGCAAATTGAATTTCTTCTGAAACATTATATGATAAGTAATTATGTATTTGTGTTGTATTTTTCAGTTCATTTCTGAATGTCATAATGCATACGACCATTACGGTGAATCCGACGTGGAGACAAGCCTTAACGACGAATCATTAGATGCACCTGGTTCTGGGGAGTCCGAGTCGTCGGTCATCATGAGTGAGGTATGTGTGTAATCAATGTTCTATGGATGTAAGTAATGTTAAACCATACAAAACAGTTTTCATGGTTATGTTTTGATTGTGTAGGTGACAAAAGATGGTGGGGTAATGAATGTCCAAGATACAGCCAGTGCAGATGACAAGAGGGATATGTTCATGCAGATAATGGACATGACTTTTATGACTCATGATGCTGCGTATGATTTCTACAACAGCTATGCTAGAGCTAATGGTTTCAGCATTAGGAAGAATAAGGTCAGGTATACCAAAACCGAGGCACATCTTATGCGTTATACAAAGTTTGTTTGTTCCAGACAAGTTTGTTTGTTTGTTTGTTTCAGAGGTTGTATGGACAAGTTGGGATTATAGGCGCATTCGCCTTGGACCGGTTGCACCTTCTCCCAGTACAAGTACTACAAAAAATTATAAGGATTTAGAGTTAGTAAAATACATCACATAAAATTGCAATGATATGATAATTGACATTATGCAACAGGTCTGATATGTGTACCTGCAAGAGAGCCAAATTGCCTTTCGGCCATTGGCGCAGGTGTTTGCCTTTCTTCACTATGCGAAGGCAATCAAGGAGAACACTCATGGTGAAGGCATTCCAGTTAATCTTTGAAATATGTTTCACATCGTAGACCAAAGCGTAGTACTGCTTTGGCACAATCTTGCTCGACATGGGAGCAATAATTGTTCCTAACAGGACCAGCACTACTTTGCGAAGGAAATCGTCGTCGGTGGCTTTACTTTTAATTATGTCCTCAATGAGATTATCTATCACTATGTTTTCTGATGTCTTACTGAGAAATTGTGGCGGCACCCGCTCCTTCATGTCCTCGCCTTCTTCAGTCAGAATATCTGAAGCGGACAGTCCTTGGTTCTCGAGGTTAAAGATGCACTCGACGTCGACCGCACCGAGAGTCACCTTCCCAACCTGCTCTTGTATAATGAATCTGCCCGTGCTGGCCTAAAAATTCTCAATCATATACCTAATCAGCATGGTACGCATCTTAATAGATGGTATCTGCAGCATGCTGCGCAATGATGTATCAGCCACTCTAGCACGTTGACCGCTCGATAGATCTTCAACAAGCTTGCACCATTTCTCCACTGCGCATATTATTTCTCCATTCAGCTCGTCCATCCTGTTGAAAGAAAATATATAACTTCGTGACATTAACTAGCACTAAAGCAAAAATAACAATAGGCATGCAAAAATATAAAACTTTCTGGCAGTAGCTAACACTAATGCAAAAATAACACTAATGGAAATACAAAACTATCACCATGTATACTGCAACATGCAGCCAAGTGTGTGCTGACATGAGGCAATAAAAAAATAACTACAATTGGTAATTGAATTTACTTGCATCTGATCAAGTTCTTTGAGTATCATATAAATTATATAATCAATAAAATTAATATGGTAAACTGTTACTTATTCGTCTGGTTGTCTTACTAACAGGGTGACAAATTGTTTAGCTGTAAATAAACTAGAGTCTATAGCAATGGTACCTATTTGAGGTTCATCAACATCTAATGTTAATAACTCTTTAATGTTCTATGTGCACAATATTATAATTGGATCGTGTAACAAAAATATAATTGGATCTTGTGACAAAAAATGTATTGCGTCATGCATCTAGTCCAGTTCATACTAGTTGAAATTATGTGGTAAACCTAAGTCCATCAAAGCAACGAGACGGAGGAAGTAGCTTGCTTTGAAGGCGCGAGGGAAAGAGGACAATTTACTTGATCTGTCGACGAAGATGAAAGAAGTCGGCGATGCGTTCTCGACGTAGTTCGTCGAGGTCGGCCTGTAGGTGCGGACGACCTTGATCTTCTCGGGGTTTTTGTGGCGTGTGGGATGCGGCGGACGGAGCTGTCGACACCTCGCTGGCTGGAGTCGATCTAGTCGACGACATGTGCGATGAGGAGGAGATTACATACGAGGTCGACGCCTAGGTCGTCGTAACTTCTCTGTGGCCAATGTCGCGATCTATATTTTCCTCCGTTGAAGCGAGGCTGAACATGATCCTCAATCGTCGGGATTAGGAACATATGGATTAGCACGAACCCAGAATTGTGTAACAGAACGGCAACTACTACCGTGATCGACATACATGTGATCGACGTGCATGGAAAGCGCATCGTTGTGGGCTCCACAATATGGATCCGACACTTATTTGCGGTCTCGGCCAGCCCACCTACCTGCATTGTTTCTTCCCTCAAAATAAATATCATTGGTTCATCCCTAAAAAAACTCTTTGTGACACGTATTAGTTATTGTATACTTGTATATGTTCAACAATATTTATAGTATCTCTATCATTTCTACAATATTATACATGCATCGAGTGTCGGAAATGAACGATACTTGTCATGCATGCATGCCATGGTCATCGTAGGTTACGGCTTAAGTTTGGGATCATTTCGTGAGATCGTAAAGAATAATAGATACAGGGTATCAAACCTATAGAGTTTTTGCTTCAAAGGTACTTCGATCGAGATATTGGACATAGAATGCCACTCTTTAAAAAGGAAAAAAAGGTTACGCATAAACCACTTTCAGACTTGCCCTTCGGTAGACCCGAATGGTCCTGCTTGTACATAGTGCATGTGGAAGCATGCATGAGATGACCCCAACTTTTGGGAGCATGTGGGCTTGGCCAATGTGGTCCCCCAGGCAAGGGATGCACGAATTCAGACACAAAACGCACGTTGCGTCACGTGGGGGCAGTGTTGTAGGGTTTTGTCGCCAGAAAACCCTAGAAATTGCATCGAGTGTCGCATATGAACGATACTTGTCACGCATGCAAGCCATGGTCATCGTAGGGTATGCATGAAGTTTGTGATCATTTGGTGGGACCGTTAATGAAAACCAATTTCAGACCTGACCTCCGGCAGA
>NC_057810.1:61063878-61065817 GCF_018294505.1 Triticum aestivum | reverse complement strand
TGCATGAAGTTTGGGACCATTTGGTGGGACCGTCAAGGAAAACCAATTTCAGACCTGATCTCCGGCAGACCCGAATGGTCCTGCTTGTACATAGTGCATGTGGGGGCATGCATGAGATGACCCCAACTTTTGGGAGCATGTGAGCATGGCCAATTTGCCCCCCCCCCCCCAGCCAAGGTGTGCACGAGTTCAGACACAAAACACACATTGCATCACGTGGGGGCAGTGTTGTAGGGTTTTGTCGCCGGAAAAACCCTAGAAAAAGCATCGAATTTGGAAATGAACGAAACTCGTCATGCATGCTTGCCATCGTCATCATAGGCTGTGCGTACAGTTTGGTCTGAATTGGTGAGACCGAGAAGATAAACCTGCTCCGGGTACATGGTGCATGTGGAGGTATGCATGCGACTGTCCCAACTACATTTGATTTAATAATATTTCAAGTATCAAACAGAAAATAAAATTTATAATTTGGAATGAAGAATTGAAATAATGAAGAAGTGCAATAGAACATAACATATTATCTTACATTTTGGAAATATTTCGAATATAAAGAAGAGAACAAATATTAGAATGAAGAAGTGAAATAAAACAGAACATTTTATCTTGCAAACTAAAAATATTTCAAAAATAATAACGATAATAAATATTAGAATCAACAATTAAAATAGAACACACCATTTTAGTTTATATTTCGTAAATATTATCAATATACAAAAAAGAACGAACAAATGCAATAAAACACAACGGAATTTGGCTTATTTTTTAAATTTTAGTAAACACTTTTACAAATAATATAGAAAAAGAGATTTGATTTTAAATATTAGAAATATAAACAAGAAAAGAAACAAAGAAAATAGAAAACATATCAGCGCGTGGGTAAGGCTGCCCTGGGCCAGCCCGCCAGAATTGGGCCCAAGGCGGAGCCGCGCAGGGCACATCGCAGCGCATAGCCATTGGGTGGTGGGAGTTTAGTCCCACCTCGCCAAGCGAGAGAGCACCTCACCGGTTTATATACCAAGCTGCAACTCCCCTCACAAGCTCCTATCAATTGCAGGCAGTACATTGCCTAACTCTCGTACCCTCTGCCCCGTGGGGCCTACTAGTAGCAGAGATATTCTGCACCACGGGCCTGCATCCTGGCCCATGCACAGCAGGGTTCCTAGTCGTATGCAGGCCGTGGAGTATGAATTCTCCTGCTCTTGTAGGTGGGCACTTTTTTTGGCATATTGCCATGTGTATTGATCTTCAAATCACACACTAAATTATACACATGCTCACTTGCATTCAATACACAATTTTTTTAATACATGACAAGTTAATGTTTTGACCTTCAAGTCATCTAATTAATTTTTTTGAAACTGTATGAATTTTTTTAATAATTTATAATGCCTTCTAGACTGACTGGTCAAAACATCGGCCTATACCTCAGGGGGGCATTGTAAAAAATTCTTTTTCCAAATTTTCTTTCATAGCAATGATTGGCATCACACACTAAATTATAAACATGCTCACTTGCGTTCAATACACATATTTTTTTTGCATATATGACAAGTTAATGTTTTGACCTTCAAGTCATCTAATAAATTATTTTGAAATTGTTTGAATTTTTAATTATTTTATAATGCCCTCTAGACCGACTGGTCAAAACATCGGTCTATACCTCAGGGGGGCATTGTAAAAAATTCTTTTTCCAAAATTTCTTTCATAGCCATGATTGGCACATGTGGTTCACCATGTTCAAGAAAGTTTGTGTGATTTGGAGGTGGTGGGAAAATCACATTCCAAAAACTGGCTTAAGTTAGACCAAATGGCCCCTCCGGAATGCGGTCATTTTTTCGACCACCTCCAAATGACCTCAACTTTTGCACACATGATCTATTGCACAAACAAAGGTGGGTTCCAAAGGTTTTATATTTTTTTGAATTTTATATTAAAT
>NC_057810.1:61061765-61062495 GCF_018294505.1 Triticum aestivum | reverse complement strand
AAGGTTTTATATTTTCTTGAATTTTCTATTAATTTATAATGCCCTCCAGACTGACTGGTCAAAACATCGGTCTATACCTCAGGGTGGCATTGTAAAAAATTCTTTTTCCAAATTTTCTTTCATAGCAATGGTTGGCACATGTGGGTCACCATGTTCAAGAAAGTTTGTGTGATCTGGAGGTGGTGGGGAAAATCACATTTTTTCAAAAACTGGCTTAAGTTAGACCAAATGGCCCCTCCGGAATGCGGTCATTTTTTCGACCACCTCCAAATGACCTCGACTTTTGCACACATCATCTATTGCACAAATAAAGGTGGGTTCCAAAGGTTTTATATTTTTTGAATTTTCTATTAATTTATAATGCCCTCTAGACTGACTGGTCAAAACATCGGTCTATACCTCAGGGGGGCATTGTAAAAAATTCTTTTTCCAAATTTTCTTTCATAGCAATGATTGGCATCACACACTAAATTATAAACATGCTCACTTGCGTTCAATACACATATTTTTTTGCATATATGACAAGTTAATGTTTTGACCTTCAAGTCATCTAATAAATTATTTTGAAATTGTTTGAATTTTTTATTATTTTATAATGCCCTCTAGACTGACTCGTCAAAACATCGGTCTATACCTCAGGGGGGCATTGTAAAAAATTCTTTTTCCAAAATTTCTTTCATAGCCATGATTGGCACATGTGGGTCACCATGTTCAAGAAAGTTTGTGTGAT
>NC_057810.1:61023357-61058109 GCF_018294505.1 Triticum aestivum | reverse complement strand
GGGGGTCATTGTAAAAAATTCTTTTTCCAAATTTTCTTTCATAGCCATGATTGCCACATGTGGGTCACCATGTTCAAGAAAGTTTGTGTGATTTGGAGTTGGTGGGAAAATCACATTCCAAAAACTGGCTTAAGTTAGATCAAATGGCCCCTACGGAATGCGGTCATTTTTTCGACCACCTCCAAATGACCTCAACTTTTGCACACATGATCTATTGCACAAACAAAGGTGGGTTCCAAAGGTTTTATATTTTTTGGAATTTTTTATTAATTTATAATGCCCTCTAGACTGACTGGTCAAAACATCGGTCTATACCTCAGGAGGGCATTGTAAAAAATTCTTTTTCCAAATTTTCTTTCATAGCCATGATTGGCACATGTGGGTCACCATGTTGAAGAACGTTTGTGTGATTTGGAGGTGGTGGGAAAAATCACATTTTTTTCAAGAACATTTGGGTCACAATTTTTGAATTTTATGAAATGAAGGAATATGTGCTCAGTTATTGGAATATTTTATCATATGGTGGAGTATTTGCTATTTTTGCTTACTCAAATGAAGGAAAGATGGCATATGTGTCAACGAACAATTTCCACTTACTGCACTAAAAAACATTAATTTGCTTAACCCAAAGTTTTACATTTGGTCAATTTTGCTTATGGGCAGAGCATGTTGCACATGGCCATAGCCTGGGAATTTATTGCACCATTGCCACAGCATGTTCCACATGGCCGCAGCATGGGAAGTGTTTGCAGCATGCCTGATCAGTGAAGCAACACTGATGCGGCATGTCTGATCATTGCAGCAGCTAAATTGAAGCAAATCATACATCTAAGGAACCATAATGGCAAATTTAAGGGACACAAATATAGATAGAAATATATACTAGTGCCATAGATAGCAGCATCCACACAGCACACTTGCTGATGCAGACCACTACCATATTAGATATGTTTCGACCGCACATCACAGTACTGCACTTAGATAAAGTTCATACTAAATTACCACCACAAGTTTCCACCATCAGAATACCACACAAAGTTCACCAAAAGGACTGAGCCTTCCTACATCATACGACAACGAGGGTCTAGGGCAACTACACGTCAGGGTTTCAGGACCTTGTGGAGGGCAGAATGCTGAGCCCTGATCTTGTAGTCATGACTGGCGATGGATGTAGCCCAACAATGCTCCATCAGATGCTCCAGCAACCCATACCTGGGCTTGGGCCTGCTGCAGTAGGGGCACCGGTACTTGTCAGACCTCCAGTTGTAGTACCTAGCAGCTCCTTGGGCCCTGATCTTCACCACCTCCTTCTCTTCAAAGGACTCGACATTCCCCTCGACCACATCATCTCCAGATTGATACTGCACACATTAATGACTGATATTAATACATTATGCATTCAAATACTATAAACATCTAACACTAAGTCAATGCACAAATAAAATTTCAGCTAGGCCTTACCTCGTACGGCTCATCCTCATCACTGTCATAAGGGTAGTAGCCAGATGAGTCCCACTTCCTCTTCTGGCCAACAAGATCCTCCTTTTGCTATATTGTCAACCAAGCAAGTCATTTACAAGGAATATAATTGCACTTCAAATAATGTCATGCCAAACAAGTTGATTTTGCATAATGATGGAAAGCTCCTAACTATATTTCATACACTATATATGAAGCTATATACATACTAAACAATTAGCTTATGAAAATGCAAGTTCATTCATATGGACATAGAATTTTAGTTTTTGCTTTTGAACATGCATATGAAGGTATAAATGAATATCATTCCTCTCTTATTAACCCATGATATAGCAGTTTTTGACAGACAATGCAAATAGGACCTTTATATATAACTTCACAAACATGTCAGGTTTTCATTTCATTTGTAAATCTTAATAAATATTTAGTTCAGAGCAGTTCTCAATGATCACTCATAAGTCAGAATAAGTGAAATGGTGAAGCCTAACTCCTACATCTAATTAAAATACCTTAACTCCAGCATCTAATTAAAAAACACTAACTCCTAGATCCACTGGAACATTGAATCACAAAATTTACGTACATATATCATTGGATATAAATGAATCCACTACAAATAACACTAACTGATACATCTAATTAAAATATCATAACTCTTACTTCTACTACATCATTCAGTCACACCATTTAATTACATTTATCTCTGCCTATAAATGAATCCAATACAATAGAAACCTAACTAAACATCTAATTAAGAAACACTAACTAGTACATCTACTACATCATTCAATCACAGAATGTACATAACTGTCTATAAATGAATAATACAAATAACCCTAAACTAACCAACTAATTAAAAAAACATAACTACTACATCTACTGGATTATTCAATCATACATCCTACATATAACTGGATATAAATGAATCCAATACAAGAAAACCCTAAGTAAACATCTAATTAAAAAACCCTAACTACTACATCTACTAGATGATTCAATCACATATTCTGTATATATCTGTCTATAATTGAATCCAATACAAATAAACCTTAAAAACCATAACTACTACATCTACTGGATGTGATTCAATCACAAATTCTACTTGTCAGTGGCTCTAATTGAATCCAGTACAAAAAATTCCCAACTAAACATGTAATTAAGAAACCCTAACTAGTACATCTACTGCATGTGATTCAATCACAGATACAACATATCTGTGGCTCTAATTGAATCCAATACAAAAAAACCCAACTTAACATCTCATTAAAAAACCCTAACTACTTGATCTACTGGATGATTCAATCACAGAATCGAAACTTAACCTTCACTATAAATCAATCAAACATCTATAAACCCTAACTATCAGAAGGGGATGCAGCAACTAGCAACTACAAAAAACACTAACACCCAAAACTACTGCTTAACGGGGGTAACAGCAACGGAGGGGACTGCTGGCAAGGATTACCTGCAGGTCCACGTGCTCGTCGCCGGCCTCCGCAGGTCCATCAGACGGGCCGCTCGACGCCGTCACGCCAAGCACCGGCACGGAGGAGTCCGCCACGGCCACCTTCTTCTCCTCCAGATCCGCCACCGCAGCGACCGATCCAGCGCGTGGGGATGCAGCAGCTCCTGCACCCGCGCCGCCGACGAGGGTCTGCACAGCATCTGCCATGGTCTCCGCGCCCGTCTTCTGCATATCTCCGCCCGCGACGGCGGCTTCGCGACGGCCTTGCTCCATCCGAGCCAGAAGCAAGCAGGAGAAGAGAGGGAGGCGGCGGTGGTGAGCGAGCAGGTGGGGTGGCCGGTGAGGGAGACGATGAGGCAGAGCAGTGAGGAGGGAGAGGGAGGCGATTTGGGGGAAATGGGGTGGGCGATGCGGCCGATGCCCGTTCCCCTCCTCTTATACTAGGGGGCTTTTTCTGGAAACTACCCACGAACACGTGCACGCGCACAACCGCGGGGAAACGCAACCACCAGCGTATAATACACGTACACGCCCGGCGTACAATATACCACGGGCCGGCGCGGGCTCATACAGGGCTCTACGACTGGTCTACGCGCGCTATACACCCACCTGAAATGACCATCGTGCCCCTCATTACGAACCGCCATCGACGCATCGGAGCAGAAGCGCTAAAACGGAGTCTGTGCAGTGATACGGGTGCGGGTCATCCAACCATGTACCTCAAATATCTGCATATATTTCAAATGAAATTTGAACAAACAGGACGATTTCATACAAACCGAATGATTTTTACTTAACCAGATCAAATTCATTATATTGTTTGACATATTTCAACTAAACGAAAAGCGGATGACATTTTTAACCTACTCTAAAGGCGTGTAGGCGCTGTGTACTGTCTCCTGTTCTACGTCCTGTCTTCCATGTCCGGTCTACTCAACGGCCGTGAGTTCTGGAAAGTACAGATACACAAAAAAAAAGGCGTTGGACACTATATGGACACCTCCTACTCGTCGGAGTCTGTCGTGTGGACAATGGACGTTGATGGGTAGGCCATCATCCGCCGTTGATCTGATCTGGCAGGCCACCATTCGCGGTCGATCTCCATGAATAAGGTGTCTTTCTATGGAACAACGTTTCTCATCGTTCCGAAGCTGCCATCCTCACGGCGGATGACGTCTCTCTTCGTTCCGAAGCTGCCATCCTCGCAGGGCCGGTCCGGAGATTTTGGGGGCCCGGGGATGTGTGATTAAAAGTCATGTTTAATGTCATGCTTGAACTGTACAACTGCAGAAATATATTATTACAGGCACCAAAACAACATAAGACCGGAGGAATAGTCCTAAAAGAATTTCCATCCAAAATGCGGGAGTTGGATTCACATTTTGAGGTCTTGGACTGACTAGGTAAGACTACTACAACAAATTGGAGTATCTGAGAATTTAGATAGATGAGCAAAATCCTTACGAGTGATGTAAAAATATTCCTTCGTAGCTTCAAAAATTAAATATCCTCATATCTTTAGAAAATATATCTGTGGTGCCGCGATAGTGCAAAGTTACTCCCACCTAGCGAGTTGTGCAAATGAATAAATGATTAAATTAAGAGTTAATTACCGGATTGTGCCATCACTGCTCAGCTCATATATAAACCAACCTCGTTCTTCCTTTGATATATTTGATGACATCTATACCTGTACCACCACATGAACATCAATGTTAAACTCCAGAACCAGAACGATTATAGTTGTAGACAGTGGAAGATGTCGACCACCCGGCAATACTCACCTCTAGACGACACACAACAAATCCGGTCCGCCGCTGATCTCCGGCGTACACGTCCCTTAAGATCCCGGCCTCCTCCTTGAGCATGCTCTCTTGATTCATCTGCCATAATCTGGGCACGAGGACGAGGAGCAAAGGCGGCGGGTGCTGCGTACATGATGGCGATGCATGCGTGGGTTTCTGATGGATCCCGCAAGTTGATGCGTGAGTTACGGCGATGTATCTGACCCTCCATCCCGCAAGCTGCTACTACTTGTGCGATGGGCCAGCCCCAGCGACTTTTTTTTAACTGCAGCCATGAAATTATATGCCTAATGCAAGGAAATACATACTTGGGGCCCCCTCCACCTTGGGGGCCCGAGGCGGCCGCCCCCCTCCCCCCCTCCCCCCCTCAGGGCCGGCCCTGCATCCTCGCGGCGGATGTCATGGGCGCTATGCATGGACTCGTACAGCGCCCGCTACTTATTATGTCTGCTCAACGGCCCCACCACAAAATAGGGTGTGGGACACTATATGGACACCTTCGACTCGTCGGAGTCCGTCGTGTGGACAACAGATGTTGGTGGGCAGGCCTCATGGTCGTTGTGTCTGGAGTCGATCTCTGTGAATAAGGCATCTCTCTTTGGAACGGTGTTCTCTTCATTCCGAAGCTGCCATCCTTGTGGATGTCATGGGCAACGTGCATCTACTGGTACAACGCTTGATGCTCATTCAGAATGCCTAGATCCTCTGCGACATTTTGAGGGTCTGCGTTGAAAATTCCCTTACGTGCTCTTGCGTACGTACAATACTGTTCGTGCCAATGTTATAAACTTCTGTTTTTAGAAGAACTCGGATTTATTATAAGACTTCACCATAAGTACAAAGCATCACAAATTTAATAAAAATTATATTATGGTCCTTGGACCACTATCGCCAGAATGAGCCGCCTGCCGCCACATTGTTGTCATCGCTCTCATACCAGAGCCGACCTAATTTTGTCGATGAAAGTCGGAAACTCTTCATGCATGTGGCCCTAAGGGCCAACACTTCGGAGTCATAGTCGTTATCGTTGGACCCTTGAATCAATCTAAAGAATCCGACTTCAAATCTCGGGGTCATGTATGCATGGCAAAAAACCTTAACCTCATTGTCTCGAGGAACTGGCAGAAATCTACGTCGGATCTGCGTTTAATCCATCCCGACGGACTAATTTGACGATGATCGGAGCACGAAAGACTAACTCAAAGAAGAAGAAAAACGCCGCCATTCATCCAAGGGCTGCCCTTGTGTGGGCTAAAACTAAACTATCTACTAGTCAGAGCCGAGGAATTAGGATTCCCCTCCCTACCACCAACCATCGAATCAGCGGGCAGACAGAAGGGAGCCGAATCCACAGGTTCATCGATGACGCTAGACGAGGGATAAACTTTACCCCAATCGCCTTGTGGGAGGGGAAAGAAAGACGAGTGATATTTTTAATATAGAATCAACATTATCTTACCTTCTGTTCGTGTCAGCATGTTTCGAGTTACTCTGTATTACGTGTACGTAATGGGCTATAGTAAATTACTTTTGAGTGTATGACACCTAAAAATACAGGCTGGAGAAAAAAGTTTAATTCCTATGCGCAGATTGTAGCCTCGGGAAACCTACCAGCCATTGCCTTTAAAAACCTAGGCAATAAATGAAAGTGCATGCAATTCATGTGTGGTTTTGGTAATTAATGACAATCTCTATGAACTAATGTTTTTCATTCAGATGTATTTTGACGGAGAGTTCTATAGGCAATTGATAACCACAAATGTAGGAGATCGCAATAGTCTTTGAAGAAAGTATTACAATCCAAAATTGTTGATTCGATACAAGAGGAGCCGAAAATACTTTCTCGAGAGAATTTATTAGTAGCAAAATCGATGTAGCGATTCTAACTGTGATTGCAGAGTAGCAACAATACCCGGGGGTTGTCAAGAACAAAAGTAACTTAGAAAGAGTAACAAGTATGAAAACCATAGGCATGTGAGTGAATAATGGATGTTGCACCGATATAATCAATCATGTAATAGTTGCAACACAAGGTCACAACAAATTAATTCCAATTCATCAATAATATGTAGGCATGTATTCCACATGTAGTTGTGTGTGTTTGCGATAAGAACTTGCACAACATGTTTTGCTCTAATCTCCTTTTTAGCGGGATTCTAACAAAAAATAAGGGTAATTAACATACTACTTTAGAAAACACCGGAGCAAAGCATTGACAACCTATGAATACATGTAATCGTCAAACCCTAGACGTCCCCTTTGATACCATGATTATTGTCACTTCAATGTATCCAGTTCAAAACTATAACTAGTGCACACAACTTGCAGATACGATCAAAATACACACACACAGTGCTGACGTGGATAGCTTGCATGTAGAGATAAATAAAGTAGTTGGGATGAACTTTCTAGGTATATAGGATATGCCAATTAAGTTAAGAAAAAGTCAGAATATGCGATTACATTCTGGATGCGAGCATTATCTATACCTAATAATAATAAAGGAACTATTGCTTCTAGTGGTGCGTAACGGAAATTGCCCCCAAAGTTGCAAAATATTACCCACTAATGCCACATATAAATGATAAAAAAACGTTTTACATAGGGGAATCCCCCACGCTAGTAAATTTGTGTTTGAAACAAGCTTATTGTAAAAGAGTGTGGAAACAAGCTTACTGCTATTGTGTACTTGTTCAGTTTTGGTACATACAAGACGGATATTATTTGGTTTCTGTCGGTGTCAAAACCGGCGGATCTCGGGTAGGGGGTCCCGAACTGTGCGTCTAGGCGGAAGGTAACAGGAGACAAGGGACACGATGTTTTACCCAGGTTCGGGCCCTCTTGATGGAGGTAAAACCCTGCGTCATGCTTGATTAATATTGATAATGTGGGTTACAAGAGTAGATCTACCACGAGATCAAGGAGGCTAAACCCTAGAAGCTAGCCTATGGTATGATTGTTATTCGTCCTATGGACTAAGGCCATCCGGTTTATATAGACACCGGAGAGGGCTAGGGTTACACAGAGTCGGTTACAAAGGTAGGAGATCTACATATCCGTATCGCCAAGCTTGCCTTCCACGCCAAGGAAAGTCCCATCCGGACACGAGACGAAGTCTTCAATCTTGTATCTTCATAGTCTTGGAGTCCGGCCGATGATGGTAGTCCGGCTATCCGGACACCCCCTAGTTCGGGACTCCCTTAGTAGCCCCTGAACCAGGCTTCAATGACGTCGAGTCCGGCGCGCATATTGTCTTCGGCATTGCAAGGCGGGTTCCTCCTCCGAATAATTTATAGAAGATCGTGAACACCAGGATAGTGTCCGGCTCTGCAAAAATAAATTCCACATACAACCGTAGAGAGAATAATATTACACAAGTTCAATCTGCTGACGTATTTTGTGGCGTAACATCACACCACTACCAAGCCTTAAAATTGTTTTTATTGTTCCATCTCAGCGCGTTTAGCGAGGCGGTTTCCTTGGCACGTCTTGTCAAAGCAGAGATCGTGTTCCCCTTATTTCGGGATTCCCATCAATACAGACGTGGGTAACCCAACCGCGCCATTGATTGCGGCGCTTGGGAGATAAGCGAGTTTTATCAGGCCGATGGGGACGCATGTTTCCGTCCGCCCATATAAGGGGATAAAGATCCAATCCTTTTACCTGTGCCTTCTTCCTCCTTGGCTTATTCATCTTCGCGAACTCGAGCTCTAGCGCCCAAGCCCGCACATCTCACCTCAACCTTCTCCAAATATGTTCGGAGCGGGAGGCAAGTGGATGGCCTCCTCTGCCACGGAGGGGCATATCCAGAAGCTGCGCAGCACCGGATACTTGTCCAGCGACATCGCGCATCGGCTCCCCGACGAGGGAGAGCTCATCCCCACCCCTAGACCCCATGAGAGGGTAGTATTCCTTCCCCATTTCCTCCGCGGACTGGGCTTCCCACTTCATCCCTTTGTCCGGGGGCTCATGTTCTACTACGGCCTAGATTTCCATGATCTGGCCCTGAATTTTATCCTTAACATCTCGGCGTTTATCGTCGTGTGCGAGGCCTTCCTCTGCATCCAGCCCCACTTCGGCTTGTGGCTCAAGACCTTCAGTGTCAAGCCGAAGGTTGTGAAAGGCAGCCAAGCGGAGTGCGGAGGCGCCATGGTGGGCAGGATGTCCCACGTTATGTGGTTGGAGGGTACTTTCGTGGAAACCATTAAGGGGTGGCAATCGGGGTGGTTCTACGTCACCGAGCCGCGTGACCCTGATTGGGCAGCGGCCCCCGAATTCATATCCGGCATCCCTACATGGCTCACCTCCTGGAAAGAGAGTGGCCAGATCTGGGGGGATTCGGAGGAGCTGACCGGACTCCAAGCCTGTATCCAGAAGCTGGTGGACAAGAAGCTCAAGCTTGTTAACATAGTCCAGGTCATGCTCATCCGCCGGATTCTCCCGTGCCAACGACGGGGCTTCAACATGTGGGAGTTCGATCCGGCGCAGCACCAGACTTTGAGTGGGCTCTTCGACACTACGTACGAAGATGTCTGGAAGGTGCTGTTCAAGGGTGCCGAGGCTCCCGCATCCGCTACCGAAGATCGCGGATTCACCTCGCAGCGTCCAGCTGACGAGGTAAGTGATATTGTCCTTTACGGGACGCTTGTTATTCATAGTTTGACTCTATGCGGGATCTAAACTCCCTTTCCTTTGACAGGACTGGCTGAAGAAGGCCGCATAGACTATCTGTCCGGCCCCATTGCTAGAGGACCCAGCTGACGCCCGCCTAACGGGGCTGCTGGCTTCGGCACCCCACGTGGTGCCGGAGAAGAAGGCCAAGAAGAAGGCCACGGGGACTCGGAAGAGTTCCCGTTTTCAGGTGCTATCGGACGACGAATCCGAGGCCGACTCCTCCCACCAAGGCGAGGAGGAGAAGAAGCAAGCCTCTCCCCCAGCGGGGGGAGGGAAGAAAAGGAAGGCCTCCCCAACAAGGAAGGCCGAAGGGTCCAAGAGGGGAAAAACTCTTCCCCCGGACTGTTCTGCCAACGCCAGTGACGACGACGAGGACTAGCCTCCAAGGGCCATGCCTCTGGCGAGATCGTAAGTATCCGGACTCCCGAATAACTTCAAGGTTTTTGTTTTCCGCCACATTATGTCTTTCTAATGCCGCATACAACCCTGCAGTCCGCCTAAGGATGATCTCCCCACTTTGTCGAGCGGGTCCTTAAGGGCGTCGGATATGGATTCTCTTCCGACTGCCTCCACCCCCCGTGATGCGGACGATGCCGAGATGGGATCCCAGGAAGGGACCCACCAGGAGGAGAGGGCCCCGGAGGTGTCGCAGGACAACCTCCCGGACTTTGCACCGGACTCAGCCCCGGAACCCATAGTGGCTTCGGAGTCCGGCGGGCGACCCCTTCGTAAGAAGGGCAAGACCACGACGCAGGCTGCCTCCGTCCAACCGGAGTTGCCGGATAATTTGCTGGAGGCGCTCAACGGCGCCTCCATCGAAGAGGAACACAGCACTGTTATGAGTGCGGTGATTCAGAAAGTTCAGCTCGCCAAGAACGGGCTGACCGAAGCCTGCAGCAGCCTTCTAACAGGCTTTGAGGTAAGAATTTCAATATGTAAAAAATGGTACCGCATAGATAGTAGCTCCTGATGCTCGGTTCGGTGTTCGGAAAGAAAACCCGGACTGAGGATCCGATAAGATATATGCAGGAGTTAAAAATATGTCAATATGGGATTGCAGGCTGCGCTGCTGACCTCTGCCGCATTGACTGCGGAGGTCAATACTTTGAAGAAGGACCTCGAGCGGTCCGAGAACGAGCTCGGCCGTGCCAAGAAGCAGCTCGAGGTCAAGGAAGGTGAGTAACACCATATTAAAATTGCACCTTACAGAAAAGGATTTTGGTTGCAAAAACAATAACGAGGATAACGTGGGTATTGCAGGGGCCACTAACGAGGTGGCGACCCTGAAGGAGGCGGTGGCCGTGGCCGAATGCAATGCGGCTGCGGAGCGCACCGAGCGAGAGAAACAGGAGGCGCGGGTGGCGGAGGTACAGCAAGAGCTCCAGGATCTCGTGCAGAAACATGAGAGCCTGGAGCGTGACTCGAAGACTCGAGAGTCTGAGCTTGCAACGGCTCTTGAGAGTGCCAAAGCCGCTAAGGCCGAAGCCTACAAGGCCCTCCAGGAGATCGAGGCGGTAAAGAAAATAGCAGCGGGTAAGGCATTTTTCATGCAAAGTAAGCATGTGAGTGTTAATTACCTATCGCTTACCCGAATTTGGAGCTCTCCAGGAGTGTTCGCAGATCTTCCTCGCAGTGTGTCTGATGCTGCCGCATTCTACCGGTCCGAGGAGGGGAGCTCGATGGAGAAAGTCTTCTGGTCTCAATATGTTGAGGCCGGACATCCGGTGCCCCTTAGCGACCAGCTGAAGCAGCTGGTCGAGCTCGACAAGGCCGCCGAACAGGCCATGAAGGGCCTCATAGTTCAGCTGTGGCCTAAGGAGGCCATGCCTGGGAGCTACTTCAGCCTGGTGCGGCGGCTGGTGGATGCGTGCCCGTGGGTTGAAGTCATCAAGCACTCCGCCTGTATTGAAGGTGCCCGTCGGGCCCTTGCCCGCGCAAACGTGCACTGGGGCAAGATGGATGCCCAGAAGCTTGTGACGGACCCACCACCAGAGGGCAAGGAGTATCGTACGCCCGAGACGTATTATAAGAGTGTGCTGAAGGGCGCCCGCACTATTGCGGGTGAGTGCTCCAAAGATGTAATGTTTGAGTAGACTCGCATTTTGTTATCCTGTGCGCTGAAAACTTGGTTCATATGCGCTAAGCAACGCTTGTTAATTTAAAATATTACCTTCTGTGCGGCTGTTTATCAAATCTGAGAGATGGCAAGTCGTCGGCTTCAGCCCCCATGCCACGAGTGCTGGGGTGTTCGGGATAAATTTGGGCACTCTTGTTCCCATATTTGGGTCCATCGAGGGAGGCGCTCAACACAACGAACAAGGCAACCGGACTTATAATGCTTGAACACTCTCACTTAGCCATAGAATTCTATAATTTTAAATTTCGGCGAAGCCCCTAGTTTTCGGAAGGCTGAATTTGGGGCGCTATCCACGCCTTGGCCGGACAGAATCTGGCTCCTCGCTCGAAGCGGCATAAGTCTTTAGGGACTCGCAAAGAACCTATCGAACAGCGACCAGCTCTCGCCTCATCATGACGGTCAGTTTTAGCTTTCTCCACTGAGGCGTTAACCCAGCTCAACTGGGGCGCAATCGTAGTGGTTCTCCCAGTGCTACCTTAGCCAATAAAACGGAACGTAAGGTACCAAAACATGGGAGCCGGGCAAACCCAACTATTGACCCAAGAACATGATTCGGAGCCGATGCATATAATGCAATAAGTTCGGGGTGCCGCACTTGTGAAAGTGTTCGGACTTATCACACCATAACGCGGGAAACATAAGCCCCTGGTGTATTTAGCCGTACCAAAACGTACGGATGCAACATGTCATAGATGAACATATGTGTAAGAAAGAAATGCAATTAGAAGCAAAAATGTGCTGCATTGCTTTATTCATTAAAAACTGTTGTAAGTGCAGGACGATACAAGTGGTGCGGTAAGCAAGGGATGGGACTGTTTAACATGTCCCCCTCCAGGGGTAGGCTACGGAATAATGCATAAAACAGATTTAATGCTCATGATGGAGACCACCTGGATTTTCGTTGTAGCCTTTCTCCTTCCCTGGCTGTTGCATCGTGGGTTCGGCATGTCTGCTGCCGGACAGGGCCTCTGACGAACAGAGTCCTGTAGGTAAAAAATAAAAGGAAAAGAAAAAGAAACGACACACTTAAGAGCCCCTGGTGCGGGTGAGCCGCAGTCTGGGCTTATCGTGGTCGAGCCCCTTGCCCCATGCCCATGGTATCTTCAGAGCGTAATGGAGTATGCGAAGGGTCTGTCTTAATGTTTTACAGGGGCTGGGGTTGGGGACGCACTGCTACGCGTGCTCGGAACGTGCCAGGTGATCGTGTTGTAGGTTACTCCGGGCACGCTTAGCTATGTCCGGCCGCTTGGCAGCCGGACTCGAGAATTGCCTTAAAAGGCTGCTTTGTACTTCTGCCGCGAGAGCCGCTGTATGTTCCTCCGTTCGGAGGGAGCGTTCAGTGTTTCCGTTGACCGTGATGACTCCTCTAGGGCCTGGCATCTTGAGCTTGAGGTATGTGTAGTGCGGCACCGCGTTGAACTTTGTGAACGCGATACGTCCGAGCAAGGCATGATAGCCGCTGCGGAATGGGACTATGTCGAAGATTAACTCCTCGCTTCGGAAGTTATCCGGGGATCCGAAGACCACTTCCAGTGTAACTGAGCCTGTACAATTGGCTTCTACACCTGGTATGACGCCTTTAAAGGTTGTCTTGGTAGGTTTAATCCTTGAGGGGTCTATGCCCATTTTGCGCACCATGTCCTGGTAAAGCAGGTTTAGGCTGCTGCCGCCGTCCATCAGGACTCTGGTGAGATGAAATCCATCGACGATTGGGTCTAGAACCAATGCGGCGAACCCACCATGGCGAATGCTGGTGGGGTGGTCCCTTCGGTCAAAGGTGATCGGGCAAGAGGACCATGGATTGAACTTCGGGGCAACTGGCTCCATCGCGTATACATCCCTGAGTGCACGCTTCCGCTCCCTTTTGGGTATGTGCGTGGCATATATCATGTTCACCGTCCGCACCTGTGGGGGGAAACCCTTCTGTCCTCTATTGTTCGGCGGTCGGGTCTCTTCCTCGTCGCCGCTATGTAGCCCCTTGTTGCTGTTTTCGGCAATTAACTTGCCTGCCTGCTTGAACACCCAACAGTCCCTATTGGTGTGGTTAGCTGGCTTTTCAGGGGTGCCATATATCTGGCACAAGCGGTCGAGAATTCAGTCCAAATTGGACGGACCCTGAGTTGTTCTTTTGAATGGCTTTTTTCGTTGACCGGGTTTAGAGCCTCTGAATCCGGCATTGACTGCCGTATCCTCACTGTTATCATCGTTAATGCGGCGTTTGTTTTTGTTGCGACGCGACCTGCCACTACGGTCCTTGATATCCGGACTGCCAGAATTTTTGTTGAGGTTGTTGCTGCGTGCTAGCCAGCTGTCCTCACCCGCACAGAAGCGGGTCATGAGTGATGTAAGGGCTGCCATGGATTTCGGCTTTTCCTGTCCCAGGTGTCGGGCAAGCCACTCGTGGCGGATGTTATGCTTGAAGGCCGCGAGGGCCTCGGCATCCGGACAGTCAACGATTTGGTTTTTCTTGGTTAAGAACCTTGTCCAGAATTGTCTGGCCGATTCATCTGGCTGCTGAATTATGTGGCTTAGGTCATCAGCGTCTGGTGGTCGCACATAAGTGCCCTGGAAGTTATCGAGGAATGCGGCTTCCAGGTCCTCCCAACTCCCAATTGACTCTCCTAGCAAGTTGTTGAGCCAATGCCGGGCTGGTCCTTTAAGCTTGAGGGGGAGGTATTTGATGGCGTGAAGATCGTCACAGCGGGCCATGTGGATGTGAAGGAGATAGTCTTCAATCCAAACCGCGGGGTCTGTTGTGCCATCGTAGGATTCAATATTAACGGGTTTAAACCCTTCTGGGATTTGATGATCCATTACCTCATCTGTAAAGCACAGTAGGTGTGCGGCGCCTCTATACTGGGCGATATCGCGACGGAGCTCAAAAGAGCTTTGTCTGTTGTGTTCGGCCCGGCCGGACTTACTGTGTCCGGGGCGACGGTGATCGTCACGTATCGTGGGGCGCCCACGTGATCCATAGATCGATCTTGATTGTCTTGCCTTATCCTCCAATATGTCTCGCAGGTCCGGAGTGTTCCCCTGTGGCCTTGTGCTTTTCGAGCGATGTCGGGGTACGGGTCTAGTGAAGGGCCTTGAGGCCTCTCTGTCGCGACCACGGGGTGGTCGATCAGTCGTATTGTCTCCTGGTGAAGCGGGATCATATGCCTCCACCTCTAATCGGGGGAGCAGCTTACGTTTGGGGTATCTTTTGGAGGGGCGTTCGAGTTCATGCTCTTCGGCCGCGAGGACTTCGGTCCATCTGTCGGCTAGCAGATCTTGATCAGCTCTAAGCTGCTGCTACTTTTTCTTGAGGCTGTTTGCCGTGGCCATAAGCCTGCGTTTGAAACGCTCCTGTTCGACGGGATCCTCAGGCACAACGAATTCGTCGTTGTCGAGGCTTGCCTCATCTCCGGAGGGAGGCATATAGTCCTCTACCTCTTCTTCGGCCGCTCTCTCATGAGGGCTGGCGTCCCCTTCCTCCTGCGCTGGATCTTGCTGGAGTGGGTTGTCTTCAGCGCTATCTGGTGTATTATTGTCTCCGGTGCCGGAATCCTCATTCTTGCTATGGCGGGATTTAGAGCGGCGTCGCTGACGCCGGTGCTTGGGCTGTTTCTTGGAGGGGTCATCCTCTGCTATTCCTTCGCCGTTCCCATCCTTTGGGATATCCACCATGTATATGTCATATGAAGAGGTGGCTTTCCAGTGCCCGGTGGGCGCTGGTTCTTGGTCGTCTCCGCATCGTCGTCCATACCGTCGATGTCCTCGGAGTCGTAATCTAGCATGTCTGTTAGATCGTCGACAGTGGCTACCAAGTGGGTGGTGGGTGGGCTCTGAATTTCTTCGTCATCCGCATCCCAACCGTCCTAGCCGCAGTCCGGCCAGGCCTCTCCTGATAACGAGAGGTACTTTAGCGAACTCAAGATGTCGCCAAAAGGTGAGTGTTAAAAGATGTCCGCCGCGGTGAAGTCCATGATCGGCGCCCAATCGGATTTGACTGGAGGGGGCGCGGGAGGTCCGGAGTCCGGCACCTTGGAGTCACGAGCTTTATGAGGGACGAAGTCAGTGTTCGGCTCTATCGCCGTAGAGGTTGCAGCCCCCGAGGCGGTGTCTAGGCATCCATCCTTGATCTGCGGAGCTGGCTCCGAATTGAAGATCGGAGTGGTTTCGAGTGCGGCCTCCAGGGTACTGTCCGGCGGCAGAGCTAAATCATGCCCGCCGTGACAGTGCGGCACGCTCGGCTGTGGCTCGAATCCGTCGAAGATCAAGTCCCCGCGGATGTCAGCCGTGAAGTCCAAACTTCCAAATCTGACCTGACAGCCCGGGCGTAACTTTTGATCTGCTCTAGATGGCCAAGCGAATTGGCCTACAGTGCAAAGCCGCCGAATATGAAGATCTGTCCGGGGAGGAAGGTCTCACCCTGGACGGCGTCGTTGATGATGATCGAAGAAGCCATCGAGCCTATCGGTGAAGACACAGAGGAACTCTCAATGAAAGCACCAATGTCGGTGTCAAAACCGGCGGATCTCGGGTAGGGGGTCCCGAACTGTGCATCTAGGCGGATGGTAACAGGAGACAAGGGAGATGATGTTTTACCCAGGTTCGGGCCCTCTTGATGGAGGTAAAACCCTACGTCCTGCTTGATTAATATTGATAATGTGGGTTACAAGAGTAGATCTACCACGAGATCAAGGAGGCTAAACCCTAGAAGCTAGCCTATGGTATGATTGTTGTTCATCCTATGGACTAAGGCCATCCGATTTATATAGACAACGGAGAGGGCTAGGGTTACACAGAGTCGGTTACAAAGGTAGGAGATCTACATATCCGTATCGCCAAGCTTGCCTTCCACGCCAAGGAAAGTCCCATCCGGACACGGGACGAAGTCTTCAATCTTGTATCTTCATAGTCTTGGAGTCCAGCCGATGATGGTAGTTCGGCTATCCGGACACCCCCTAGTCCGGGACTCCCTCAGTTTCCCTGATGTTTCTTTGATTTTCTGTGTGTTTTAATCTGCGATATGGAGCTCTAACTTGCGTGATTGATCAAGGCTCTAATTACATTCTTATTACAGTATGGAGTTCATGTTGTCACGGTTCATCGGTTGTGCATGATATTGTTATCGGATGCTTTTGGTAATTTATGCCACTTATTCTCATTCCTTTGCATGAGCTCTATTTGCCTTGCACTTTCGCTTCTTATTTATAGATCGGTAAGGTGTCAAGTATACTTTCCTACAACTTTGGTTCCTCTTTTGCTTGGATTACTTCAGTTTCAGTTTCTACTTGTATTGCTTTCACTTTGGCTACCACACAGGTACTCAGGTACCAACACTGTGCTCTATCATCACATCTGTAGTCTTAGGATATCGTTATTACCTTGACTTCTTAATTTAAGGATGTCTTTCTTATCATGTATATTACTCTGATCCCTCAAAGATTGGTCGTATAAATATATTTGATTGATGTATTAACCACTGAAAGATCATGGATGTCGTCTAGAGGGGGGTAAATAGGCGTTTTAAAATAATTACGGTTTAGGATTGAACAAATGCGGAATAAAGCTAGCATTTAATGTGTCAAGTACAAAACCTAAAACAACTGTGGCTCACCTATGTGCATCAACAACTTATGATAAATAAGATAAATAACTAAGTGACAGCAAAATATATAACATGAAACACTATGGCTATCACAAAGTAAAGTGCGTAAGAAAAGGGCTCGGCTAAGAGATAACCGAGGCACGCGGAGGCGGCGATGTATCCCGAAGTTCACACCCTTGTGGATGCTAATCTTCGTTTGGAGTGATGTGGTGGCACAATGCTCCCCAAAATGCCACTAGAGCCACTATAATCTCCTCATGCCCTCGCACAATGCAAGATGTTGTGATTCCACTAACATTACTGCACAAATGCCTAGAAGTGACAGGCGTGAAAATGCCAGCAGTGGCGGTCCAGGCTCCTAGGCCTGCCCGCCACTGCTAGTACCCCATCAATGGCGGGCGCATGCCCGTCACTGGTAGAGCACTCCAGTAGTGGGTGTGTCCTCCCACCCACCACAACTAGATGATGTAGTTGTGGTGGTGAAATTCTCTCACCCGCCACAGCTAGATGTTGTAGTTGGGGCCTTCCAGATACAGCTATACATGTAACCAACAAGAATTTACATATTAGATCATATGCATTACGATGTATCATAGTTTAGTAGCACATTTTATCATAGTCAATAAAACAAGCTAACAACAAGTTGCCCAAGTACATATAGCAAAGTCTACAGGAATTTTCATAGAAATAGAGAAAGTACATTCAGAGCATCGATCATAAGACCACACTATGGCGTTGGACAAATAGTTGACAAACAAAAGTTCAGCTCCATCATAGCAAATTATGGTTAAGCTCAGCTCTGTGAAGAGTTGTCCTCGTCTCCAATCATCTTCTTGACCCCGGCTAGGGCATACCTGGCAGTTTTAAAAACTGTCTCGGCAGCGGCTCCTCGCGCACTCTCTACAGCAGCTTTGCGGCTTCTAGTGGATGCCTAAGATCGGGAGGTCCCTCAGCGCTCTTGGTGTATTGTAGAGCCTTTTGGGTGTCTACTAGGGTCCTCTCCGCATAGCTGAGCGCGAACACCGAGTACCCAACCAGCCTCGAGATGGCATCTAGGGATGTAGGAATCATAACGAGGTCTGTCGGCTCCTCCATGTAAATCGCAAAAGTTGACATTTAGATAAACCACATTTATACGAAAGCAACTATGTAAGAAGATAATTAAAACTGTGTATGGCAACCCTGGATGTCTTTCTTCGAGTGGGCAGTTCTCACTCTTATGTGGTGGTACATTTGTTGGGCACTCCATGATTGGTACGTCGACTGTCGGTGATGGTCGTTCTTCACCTTCTCCTCCTCCTTTACCAATGCATCGGAGGAGGAGGAGGCCAGAACGACCCTCTACGACAATAGTCAGTTCATCTCCCAAGTGTTTGTATATATGATGTACACTCAATGTTATTTTGACCGTTGGTGAAGCTCGTCCTTCACCTTCTCCTCCTGCTTTACCAAGTTCTCAGAGGAGGAGGAGAGGAAGGACGACCCCTACGACAAGAGTCGGTATCCTATTCTCAAAACAACTCTCATCTCAGTATGTGGATTTAGAGTGAGAATTGTCCCCTGAACAAAAAATGTAGCTAATAATATCAGCAGACTAATTAAGTATTACTTGTAGAAAAAACATGAAATATCTACATGACTCTGTTTCAAAAGCATTGCATCAACATTTGGGCATGAACTCTGCTTTAAAATGGACATATTAAGTGCTAGAAGTTTTGTGAAACGGAAATAAATCAACGTTTCGCCAAAATATTAGCTCTTATTATGAATCCCCGTAAAGAAAGTTCCTATAATCTACGGTCTACGATCTATGAATATGAATAAGAAAGTTTCTATAATCTATAGTCTACGATCTACAAATATGAATAATATAGTTCCTATAATCTATGAACAAAGAATGTAACTAGCAATACCAATGGCATTACATTAAAATTTGGGCATGAACTCTGCTTAAAATGGACATATTAAGTGCTAGAAATTTTACGAAACAGAAATAAATCAATGTTTCGCCAAAACATTAGCTCTTATTATGAATCCATGTAAAGAAAGTTCCTATAGACTATGGTCTACAATCTACGAATATGAATAGAAAGTTCATATAATCTATAAACAAAGAATGTAACTAACAATACCAACTGCACTACATTAAAATTTGGGCAGAACTCTGCTTTAAAATGGACATATTAAGTGCTAGAAATTTGGCGAAACAGAAATAAATCAACGTTTGGCCAAAACATTAGTTCTTATTATGAATCCCTGTAAAGAAAGTTACTATAATCTACGGTCTACAATCTACGAATACAAATAAGAAAGTTCCTATAATCTACAGTCTATGATCTATGAATACGAATACGAAAATTCCTATAATCTATGCTCTACGATCTACAAATATGAATAAGAAAGTTCCTATAATCTATGAAGAAAGAATGTAACTACAATCTATGATCAACAAACCCTGGCCTTAACCCCCTAACCCACGTACTCCTAACTCTTATCCTAGCTTCCCTACCAATGTGGGTGGCGGCCACGGCTGTTGGTGGCGGCCACGGTCGTTCGTGTTGGTAGTGGCCGGGGTTGTTGGTGCGGGTGACGGTGGGGACGACGAGATCGTACCGGATCTAATGGCGATGGCGGGGCCAATGGGGTGGCGAATGGACGACGGTAGCGAAGACGCCGCGGGGCCGGGGAGGCAGAGGCGACGCCGGCGAGATCCATGGTGAGAGCTAGTGTGGGAGAGAGTGAGGGAAGTAAAGGGACGATGGGGGTGCGCGTGGAATGATAAGTTGTGTTCGTGTTGTGATGGGCTGCAATGAGCAACTGCCACAGCTATGTTCTGACATAAGTGGACGTCTACCAAGGATACCTAGTGGTCGCTGCAAGGCGCCGCCCACTGCTTAGTCGTCTACCTGTGGCGGGCCATTGGTAGAGCCAGTCACTGATGAGTTACGTAGACAAGTACCACGAGGGTGAATATACGTGTGGCGGGTTGCGTAATCTACCCGCCACAGTTAGTCCGTTAGCTGTGGCAGGCTCGTTTTGGTACCCGCACTGCTTGTTTTCAAAATTAGCTATAGCGGATGTCCCGCCTCATCCGCCACTCAATTGGGTTCACCTATACGCCATTTCTCAGTAGTTTAAGGGACCCTTGAGGATGGTCACCGAGCACGTACACTTTGGTAACCCTTGGGGGCGGTCATCGGAGCCCGCACAAATTGCTCTAGGCAAGCTCCACAACTTAATTGGAGACCCCGACGCTTGTCCCGGAGCTTTCCACCACAATAATTGAGCTCCCGACACCACCAACCGTCTAGGGCAGCCAAGCACCCAGGAGGCACAAGCTCTACGGTGCCCAAACACACAAGAGTAATAAACTTCTCAACTTTCAGTTCCACGTATCACCATGGAGAAATCAAGACGATGCAACTAATGCAATGGTAAGGGCACATGGAGTGCCTAAGTCCTTCATTCCAAATCCCACCACAATGATAAACGCTATGGAGGAATATGAGAGGAAGAACAAGGAGAACACCAAGAACTCCAAGATCTAGACCAAGGGGTTCCCCTCACATAGAAGAGAAAGTGGTTGGTGGAAATGTGGATCTATATCTCCTCTCTCTTTTCGTTCAAAAAGGATCAAGAATCACTGAAGGGATTGAGAGAAGCGCAAGTTTTTGGAGGTCAACAATGGAGGATAAAAGCTTATCCAAAAAAGTTGGGGAAATGGGGAAGAAGACTCCTTTTATAGAGGGGGCCAAAGTCAAACCGCTATCTGCCCAGCCCGCACTCAAGCGATACTACCGCTCTAAGGAGCGGTAGTACCGCTTGGGCGGTAGAACTAGGAGTATCAGACTGGGCACGTGAAGCGCTAGAGCGGTAGTGCCGCCGGAGCGGTACTATCGTCCATCCATCAGCGGTACTACCGCTTAGGCAAATTGGGTAACCGAAACAAGCACATAAGAAAATTCGTAAGCAGTACTAGGAGCGGAAGTAGACAGCAGAAGTACCACTTAAGCGGTACTACCGGGCTACTACTGTCCTACTACTGCAAAAAGAAATTAGGCAACAGAAACTTGCATATCAAGGATTTCCCAAGTGGTAGTAGCAACGGTAGTCCATAGTGGAAGTACTGCTTAAGCGGTACTATTGTGGTACATAGTTTGTGTATGGATGGCAGCCGCACTTGAGGATTCAAGGAGTCTAGAGCGTGCTGGGCAGAATCACGCACACAGGGCGTCCAAGATATGCATAGACGTGCGAGCAGTCATGGTGCAAGGTGGAGCATGGTTGTAGCCGGAAAAGTTCGGCTGTGTCGGACTGGCCAGTTTGACGGATCGACTTGGATGCCGGTTGGTACAGAAGACGGTGGTGGAATCGGCAAAGACTACATAGGAGCGTGATGCTGATGGTGACCGACTTCTGGGCATGGAAACACGTGGTGCGGGCCCCGAGGGCTTGTGTGGCTTTGGCAAGACTATGGCGCGGGGTTGATTCAAGACAGTGCAGACAGAGCTTGAAGTCGACGGGGCGCGTGGGTGGATTGATCATCTATCATGGAGTCATGTTGAAGGTGGAGCTGGAGTCTGGAGGACTTCACTCAGTGCTGATTGAGGGGCTATGGCGTAAGTGCACAGAGAGTCGAAGCCTATTCAGCGGGGAAAAGCGAGGGACACGTAATTCGGACTGGAGCCCAGTGGTCTGATGGAAGGGTGAAACTCGTCATCGGTCGGTGATGATCGGTGGTACTCTGCGGTGGGGGTTGAGTGGTGTGGTTTTGCGACCCTTGAGACTCGACCGGGACGGCGGAGGCTCGACGCAGTAATAGTGGTGAAGCGTGCACGTGCACGGGACATGAAGACGGGCTAGGGCTCTGGTGGTTATACATGTGGTGAGACAACTACGAATTTGACTCGGGATGACTAAGAGCAATGGTGAAATTCTTTCAAGTTTCAGACAGGCGGTCAAGAAAGGAGCGGTGATGTTGAGTTCAGGTAACTCTGATGTGTGACACCCAATATGTGAGTTGTTCACTTTCACACAGGTCAATGATCGGTGCATGATGGCGTTGGACTGATACTCTGGAAGTTGGGAGCACAAACTAGAGTAACAAGAAACTTAATTTTGCTCGAGTGTTGATTGTGGTCAAGAAAACAAGGGACTACAAGTTGCAGGTGGAGTCATATGGAGTCTTTGGAGTAGCAGCGGTACTCATGGGATAAACTCAAGTCCAATGTACATGGAAGTTTGACGCATTGACGAATTCAAGGTGGTGGAGAATATTCGCTAAGGTGGAGTTTGTTAGAGTTGTGTCGAATATTGTGTACAAGGTAGGTTACAGTTGGACTTGTAGTTGTATTATGTTTAGATAGGATATGGAGTCGTGTCCTAGTAGGACACTTGTATCCTAGGCCTCTCATATATAGTGGGGGTAGACACATGATGTAACCTATGCCAACATAATAGCACAGACGCGCAAGGAGGAGCCGGCTGCGTGAGCCGGCGCCCGGGTGGCCGGTGTGCGGTATTGTGACGGTGTCACAGGGAGGAGCGCCCGTAGTCAGGCCCCGGGGATGTAGCCATATCGGTGAACCTCGTTAACAAATCTCGGTGTCCTGCTCGTGTGACTGCTTGGTCCTCGGATGATCGACGGTATGCCTCGGATTTATTCTAACAACACATATTCGAGTGTTGACTGAATTTAGTTAGCTTGTTCACAAGTTGTGTGGCGGGGCCGTACATGTGTAAGCTCTCTCTCTCTTGCCCGAAAAGAAAATGTGTAAGCTCTCTCCATACTTGACTTGCATCTCAGCCCATCGAGAAACAAGAATAATGGGGGAACTTCAGCCTCCTCAGCGATTTGGCGTTCCTGGCAATTGGATCTTTTGCTTGATTGGATTTCTGTCGTTGGATCTCGCCTCAGGATGACACGGGCCGTTGGATCTAAACGATCGACTGTAGCAATGAATAGTTCCCTCCCCAGCGTGGCACCGCCATTATTCTCGTGCCCTGCCGAGGGCATTTTCATCTTTTCACGTGTGTGGTCATGTGTGGCGTGGTGTGGATGGCTGGGTTTCACGTACGGGTGAGGAGGGTGCCCGATTGGTTCAGAACGCTAGCCTCCACCCCACTCGCGCCCCTCTCCTTCGCTCATGTCCTCCCCCACGATGCTCCTGTCCTCCATCGCGCCTCTGCCACTCGCCATGCTCCCCATCCTCAACCTCACACCCGTCGCGTCGTCTCCTCCTTCCCGCCCCTCAGTGCTCAGCAAGAGGAGAACTCCTCGGCAGGAGGAGCCTGGCCCGCCGCCGGCCCTCACAAGAGAGAGGTCTCTGCCTCCGCCCCCGGTCAGCTCTGGTCGCCTCCACAACCACATATTGGCAGGAGCCCCCCGCCACTCCTCCATTGTGTGGTCATCACCGGCAGGAGCAACGGCTAGAGGAGTCGCCATCGGCTGGAGGAGCATCGGGCCGTCATTCTCGCATTCATGCACGTCCGAGAAGAATGACCTGAGGTGAGCGGCCTCCAATCCGCCGTGCAAAGTGAGCGGTGAGCGCCCTCTTCACTTCCCCCTCCCCCCTCCCCCCTCTTATCCGCTCGAGATTTGATATATCGATTTGTTCATTGCAGGCGGGGGTGGATCCCAAGGTGCAGATATGCAGTACTCTGGAGTTGCTAGGAAGAAGATGTGTAAGCTCATCTTGCTCTTCTATGTTGATTTAGCAGATGAAAAGAATTAGGAAGAGTACTTGTGCTTGTTTTTAGTGGGGTGTGGATCCATGCCTTTTATTTCTTGGTTGGACGTTGGTAGGCCCTGTGATTGATATTCCTCTGTGGATGGAATGCTGGTGGTTTTGTTCCTTTTGTATGCAGGAAGGTTAGGTTTTTGTAAAGGAGCTAGGGCTTCTTATTCATTTACTACTCTAGGTTCCAAGGAAGAGGCACTTTGGAGCTATCTTATTTGGTTAGTTTGTTGTCCAAGTGTCCATGGAGTATTAGATCTAGAAACATTTTTTCTGAAGTATTCCTTTGTTGTTAAGGAGAGGTTTAGTCTTGAGGTCATATGATAATTAGGAGTACCCATGGAGATGCTTTGGTGCTTTGGTGTGCCCCTTTTGATTGATGTTGTTGAGTAGTCAAATGATAGTTAGGAGTACCGCTGGAGATGCTTTGGTGCTTTGGTGTGCCCCTTTTGATTGGTGTTATTGGATAAGTAGGTGGATCTGGTGAGAAATAAAGGTGATTTTTTTTGTATTTTCCTTGTTTTGTTGGTACCCTGATTTCCAGGGAAGCATTGGATCTATCTAGGTTGTTTATAAAGTTCTTTGTTTTTTGCATATGCAAATGGAAACATCTCTATCTCTAATGTTGTCGATTTTGAGGTACCAAAAGTTGAGACATTTGATTTTGGGTTAATCCTGGTTATGATGGTGCAAGCATGATGTGCATATATGTGACTATTTGCTCCTATGTTCACTTTTGTCAAGTTACAACCCGACCTTGTAAATTTGTTTTACTTCAGAGATGTGGTCTCATCATTGTTGGCTGTCAAATTTGTGCTGCAGTCCATGCCCACCACATCCGTGTCTTTGCCCCTTCGTCATCCAACACAAACATCAGAACGGGGCAGCAACTGTGGTTTGCGAGGTCGGAGAACTGACACAGCTTGCTGCCATGTAGTGCTCACCCTTCTTTTGTGCCATAAAGCCCATCGATCGAGGCTTTGACTCAATTGCAAATCAAAATTGCCAACCCACTTAATCTCGTCGAAACAACGCCTAGCTCATCGTGCTCCACTCGTTGTAAGTACCTTGACCTCTGGTTATTTTGAACCATTTATTTTTCTGTTTGGCTGTAATTTGTAAGTTTGCTTTGTTAGTAAATAAAGAGCTAAATAAAGCTTTACTGCTGATGAATATTTTCTTTGATGAGATTATATTCTTTAGATTGTGAGCTGGCCTATTTGTGATTTGTATCTCAGCTAACGGCATATCTCATAACTGAAGCCATGAACAAGCACTTCTGTTTTGCTTGTGGCAATCCATTGCTTGAGATGACATCCTGTGCAAGTTTATCCCTATGGAGGGCACTAGCATGGTGACACCCTCCTCGACCTACTGATCCCGTGACTTAGGTTAGCTTATTCCTCTTTCCTCATGGCTGATTTCTATTTTTGTGTTGCTCTGTTCGATTAGTGGTTCCCCCATGTTCTATTAGATGCCTTCCGAATGGCTAGGGCCTCCATGTTATATGTGGTGTTCACGGTGAGATAAAGTTCGAGGTCGATTTCATCTGTAGTTAATTCTTAGCGACTAAATTGACATATTGCTATATGTGAGCACACTTATAGATTTTGGTCCTCTGGATATGGTAATTTTTCCTGTGCTTTTCAGATATGGCTTTTCTGTAGACATGATTATGCAGAAAAATGGCTATGAGGGTACTATCAGCAATTGCTTTTGTTTTCTATTTGTTCTCCACTGGTCATTTCCTATGCAGTTTCTTTTCTTTTATATTTGTGCTTGCTTACAAGTTTTTGTGTACTTGTTATAGATCTCTCTCTCTCTCTCTCTCTCTCTCTCTCTCTCTCTGACCAATGATCTTGGCTCGCAGGTCCCTAAGGCAGGCGAGGTTATGGATTACCTGATGAGGTAGTGCTGATGACCTTACAAGTCTCTCTCTCTCTCTCATGTCAAGCTCGATTCCCTCTTATTTTGCAGATTGGAAGATTTTGTTGCTTTTTGCAATGCTATATTTGTTATATACTATGTGACGGAAGTATATGTTTTCCTGCCTTTGGACGCACTATTGTCATGTACTGTAGCATTTATTCAGTGTAAAATGCAATTTATAGAAATATCAAAGATTGAGAGAAGCATATTTAGACCTGAAACTTGTATCTTGCCAAAAAAAATATTGGCGCATGTTGTTTAGTGAACTTGGCTTTGAAGAACCTATGATAGTCAGTTCAATAGAAAGCAGAGAAAATGATAGATAACATGAGCTAATATTTGGTTGATGTACTATTTAGGTGTGAAGATCCATTGGTAAAGTTTATTTGAAGAAACCACAGTATTCCATGGACCCATTATTTCAGGGAGCCGATCCTATTATTGCACTGAAGAGGCCATCTCTTAGCATTGAACCACAAGTTCATGTTCGCAAGCTGAAACCAAGAGATATGTGTCTGATATTTGCCTCAGATGGTCTTTGGGAGCATCTCAGTGATGATGCCACTGTGCAAATCATCTTCAAGAACCAAAGAAATGGTAGGTTATGATTTGGCCACCTTGCTGCACTTTAGTTACACTTGTTACTTGTTACCCGTTATGATTATCTTATCACAAAACTATATGTTACCGATAATTTCAGTGCGTGCAGAGAATACCTTACTAAAAACTGCTTGCATTTCCTTCTGCTCCTCGTTGGGTTCGACACTCTTACTTATCAAAAGGACTATGATAGATCCCCTATACTTGTGGGTCATCACTGCTGAATCGTGAAGATCGTATGCTTGCAACCAAGTAGAGAGGTCGTGCCTTCGGTCTTACATTCGAGGGATCGTTCGTGGGTGGTTCACGGGATCGTCATCAACGTTCGAGGGACTTCAAGTATGATCTACACTGACTCGTCTACTTCTGCTGCACTTCCGGAGTCGGTAACGATCGTTGATCACAACCCGTATGCATCTTCATATTGTTGTTGGGTGATTGTAGGGCGATTTTTTTTTCTACTACGTTTCCCAATAAATATAAGAAAACATAACCCATTACTTTGTCTTCCTTGTCCAACATCAACTACTTAATCAAGTTTGAAAATAATTAATGGGGGCTCACAATCGCAGAAGATGTTCAAAATAGTATATTTATATGTGAAATCTCTCTTCCTTCAATACTCTTTCATGAATTGTGCAAGTGACCAATGATATGTTTGTTAATTTCCAATAAATTTTACCAAATATACTTCTTATATGTGAATTCATTACTCCCCATGGGACAAGCATATGAAACATATTTTATTTCAGATTTACTATATTCAATTCATTTAAACATTTACTCTTAGGATATAAGTGAAGCACGAGAGTAAATGGAAAACTAATCCAAAAGACGTAAGTGAAGATCAATGAGTAGTTAAACAATTAAGTAGCTATGACAGGACTTTCTCCAAATTAAAATTTTAGAACCAAGTGTTTTATTCAAATAGCAAAGAAACATAAAAGGGCACTCCAATAATAGCACATATCATGTGAACAAATGAAAAAACTTAGGTTGAACCGAGACTAACCGATAGTTGTTGATGAAGAAATGTGGGATGTCTACCAGGGCATCCCCAAGCATAGTTGCTTGAGACTTCTTTGGACACTAACTTGGGGAGCCTTTAGCATCCCCAAGCTTGATCTTTTGTGTCTCCTTAATTCCTCTCATATCATGGTTTCCCTAAATCTTAGAAACTTTGTCCACACAAAACTTGACAACAACTCATGAGATAAGTTAGTATAAATCAATACAAAACCTTATCATTCTCTACTATAACAAATTACTAAAATTATAATTAAACATTGCATAATAGATTCCTCTGCATATTTAATACTCATATCCTAAAATATAATCATTAAACAAGCAAACATATGCAAATAACAGTAATCTGTCTAAACAGGATAGTCGGTACAGGATGACGCAAAATTCATAGTTATATAACTCAAAAAATTCTAAAAAGATACCACACTGTAGAAAATTTATCATAGGTTATTGTTTAAAAATTTCAAGATTTTATCACATTTTGACTTTTCTAGAAAATTCAAGCAATAACAAAAAATTTTAAAATTTTCTCTTTTGACATAACAACTCATGAACATGCAAACTAAGCATGGTAAAGACTATACTTGCAAATTTTATTGAAATAAAAGATACAAAACATGATTCTAAATAACAGAAAGCAAATCCAAATAAAAAAATGACGCTCCAAGCAAAACACATATCATGTGACGAATAAAAATATAGTTCTGAGTGAGGTATACCAATAATGTTGAAGACGAAAGAGGGGGTGCCTTCTGGGGCATCCCCAATCTTAGACGCTTGAGTCTTACTTCAAATATTACCTTGGGGTTCCTTGGGAATCCCAAAGGTTAGGGTCTTGCTAATCCTTATTCTCCTCATATCGATATCTCACCCAAAACATGAAAACTTCAATCACACAGAACTTAACAAAACTTCGTGAGATAGGTTAGTATGATAAAGAATAAATCGTTCATTTTGGTACTATCAAGATAGGATTCATAATTATTCTCACATAATGCCAACTATACTCTATCATATCCACAATTTATATTGACCAATATAAGCCACGGAAACTATAAAACAAGCAAACTATGCATTGAAAATAGAATTTGTCAAAAATGGAGCAGTCTGTAATGATCTGAACAAAAACCATATTTATGGAACTCTAAAAATTCTAAAATAGGACAATATGGTGTCAGGACCCTGACTCAATGCCACATCAATCTAGCATGTAACACCTCATATCACTTTGCGGCCTCACGCACGGTATTCCCACGGGTGTCGCATTACCTTTGCCCGGGACCGTTTGCGCCTTTTGGCACACGTATATGACAGTGTCGCTAGCATCCATATGATAAGGAGTCCGGGCTGACATGGCTAGTCGTAAACCCAAAGTGGCACAGACCTACCGGGACAGGCATCCATGACCCAGCATCGAACGTGTCGGTCATCAGCGAGTGAATCCAGGCTGTAGCACTGGGCTAGCAGGACTCCGGTGAACCGGGCTGTAGCGGGCTAACAGGACTCCGGTATTCATCGCGTGACATTTCCCCGAAGGGACAGACACAGGAACGAAGAAGGACACATGCCGGCCAGCCTAAGTGTTCCGGGGCAGTAGCAAGCTACCATGGCTCGGTGGAAACACTAGGAGACATTTCCCGGTAAGAGAGGCTACTAAAGATAAACAACTAGAAGGTCAGATCCCACACATACCAAGCATTTCAATAACATACACACAATATGCTCGATATGTGCAAATACAACATGGCATCACAACATGACTCTACGACTCAAGTAAATATTCATTAGGCTCCGAGGAGCGAGACATTACAAACATGGGTCTCATGACCCAACAATCAGAGCATACAAGTCAAAGCACAAGCGGAAGCTATCATGTCTGAGTACAGACATCTATAAATGAAAAAGGCTGAGAAGCCTGACTATCTATCAGATCCTGCCGAGGGCACAAGATCGTAGCTGAGGTATCAAGCTAAACGTCGAAGTCCAAGCGGAACTACTAGTGAGACTGAAGTCTCTCTGCAAAAACATAAAATAGGCAAACGTGAGTACAAATGTACCAAGCAAGACTTACATCAGATCTATCTACATATGCATCATTATCAACAAAGGGGATGGTGGAGTTTGACTGCAGCAAGCCAGCTTTGACTCGGTGGCTATCCTGAACTACGACTGCAAGCGACTCTTTTGAGGTGGCGCACACGAGTCCACATATTCACCAACCAATACACCACTATGGATCCGCTCCCGTCTCCCTACGAGAACGCCATCCATAGCACTCACGCTTATCTTGCGTATTTTAGAGTATCCACTTTCACTTGTCTATGAACTGATATAAGCAACCCAGAAGTCCTTTACCGCGGACACGGCTATTCGAATAGATGATGTTAACCCTGCAGGGGTGTACTTCTTCATACATGTTTCCACCACTTAGCGTCTGCACACGACATGTGCTCGGCAGACTTCAAGCGAAAGCCGACGTGGGTGTAGACCACGACCTACCTAAACACTTAAGCCTCTAGTCCAGGTTTATCGCCTATTCAGGTTCCATCCGCAGGGAGTCCGGCCGAGGTTTCCCATACGGCCCCGAACAATGTGAACAGGGTTCCCGAGATACCTAACGGGTATTCGGTACACCGTGCCACGTACCTACCGCATCACAGCCCACCCCTACGGTCAGCGCTGTCCACGGCCTCCAGTAGGCTACAAACACCAGAAACTACTTGCAACTCCTGGACGGAGAACTAGGGTGAATAAGAAGTCGAGAGGGTCCATTGGTTTCGGGCCCAATGCATGGTAGTAGCTGATTCTTAAATCACACATACAGATCTCAGTGCTTAAGGTCGGCTTCAATGAAACAACCCACCATGTACTCCTACATGGCCTCTCATCGATACCTTTACCAATTCGTGTTCACCACACCACTCTCATTACCGACATAATCATTTCACTCTAGCCCATCACCCAGATGAACCAGACCTGACACGACTCTAAGCATAGCAGGCTTAGCAAGGTAGGAACAACACATACATATGGCTCAATCAACTCCTACACATGCTAGTGGGTTTCATCTAGTTACTGTGGCAATGACAGGTCATGCAGAGGAAATGGGTTCAACTACCGTAACACACAGCAGTTTGAATCGCGTTGTCTTAATGCAGTAAAAGAGAGCAGGAGCGAGAACATGGGATTGTATCGATATGATCAGATGGTTGGTTGCTTGCCTGATGGTTCGTTGCACGGATACGGTTCTTCGTTAGGGTAATCACGGTACTCCTCGGGGACAGATCCTGTCGCAAAGGACATCGATACACAAACATCACCAAACAATATGCAACAATATGATGCATGCATGAAACATGGCAATATGAGTGTGTTGGGCTAATGCAACTAAAACCAGAAGGGTTTGAACAAATTTGAATCAAGGATTCAAATTTCAAATTCAAATATGGCCTTTTAAAGTGCCTTTTCTTGTTCTGATTAAAACATCAACTTAACTTGTTTGATCATGCATGGAAATGGTACAGATGGATAGATTGGATTTTTCTGATCATTTTTCATATATAATTTGTCCAATTTGGAGTTACAGAATAAAAGTTATGAATTTTTGAAGTTTAATTAATATTCTGGAATTTCCTGATTTAATTCAACGCTGTCAGGACCCCGACTCGATGTCACATCGATCTAGCCGGTAACACTTCATATCACTTTGCGGCCTCACGCACGGTATTCCCACGGGTGTCGCCTTACCTTTGCCCGGGACCGTTTGCGCCTTTTGGCTCACGTATATGATAGTGTCGCTAGCATCCATATGATAAAGAGCCCAGGCTGACATGACTAGTTGTAAACCCAAAGTGGCACAGACTTACAGGGACAGGCATCCATGACCCAGCTTCGAACGTGTCGGTCATCAGCAAGTGGGTCCGGGCTGTAGCACTGGGCTAGCAGGACTCCGGTAAACCGGGCTGTAGCGGGCTAACAGGACTCCGGTACTCAAAGCGTGACATTTCCCCGAAGGGACAGACACAGGAACGAAGAAGGACACATGCCGGCCAGCCTAAGTGTTCCAGAGCAGTAGCAGGCTACCATGGCTCAGCGGTAACACTAGGAGACATTTCCCGGTAAGAGAGGCTACTAAAGATAAACAACTAGATAGTCAGATCCCACACATACCAAGCATTTCAATAACATACACACAATATGCTCGATATGTGCAATACAACATGGCATCACAACATGACTCTACGACTCAAGTAGTTTATTCAATAGGCTCCGAGGAGCGAGACATTACAAACATGGGTCTCATGACCCAACAATCAGAGCATACAAGTCAAAGCACAAGCGGAAGCTATCATGTCTGAGTACAGACATCTATAAATGAAAAAGGCTGAGAAGCCTGACTATCTATCAGATCCTGCCGAGGGCACAAGATCGTAGCTGAGGTATCAAGCTAAACGTCGAAGTCCAAGCGGAACTACTAGTGAGACTGAAGTCTCTCTGCAAAAACATAAAATAGGCAAACGTGAGTACAAATGTACCCAGCAAGACTTACATCAGAACTATCTACATATGCATCATTATCAACAAAGGGATGGTGGGGTTTAACTGCAGCAAGCCAGCTTTGACTCGGTGGCTATCCTAAACTACGACTGCAAGCGACTCTTTTGAGGTGGCGCACACGAGTCCACATATTCACCATATCAATACACCACTATGGATCCGCTCCCGTCTCCCTACGAGAACGCCATCCACAGCACTCACGCTTATCTTGCGTATTTTAGAGTATCCACTTTCACTTGTCTATGAACTGATATAAGCAACCCAGAAGTCCTTTTCCGCGGACACGGCTATTCGAATAGATGATGTTAACCCTGCAGGGGTGTACTTCTTCATACATGTTTCCACCACTTAGCGTCTGCACACGACATGTGCTCGGCAGACTTCAAGCGAAAGCCGACGTGGGTGTAGACCACGACCTACCTAAACACTCAAGTCTCTAGTCCAGGTTTATCGCCTATTCGGGTTCCATCCATGAGGAGATCCGGCCGGAGTTTCGCTCACAGCCCCAAACGATGTGAACAGGGTTCCCGAGATACCAAACGGGCATCCGGTACACCGTGCCACGTACCTACCGCATCACAGCCCACCCCTACGGTCAGCGCTGTCCACGGCCTCTAGTAAGCTACAAACACCAGAAACTACTTGCAACTCCTGGACAGAGGACTAGGGTGAATAAGAAGTCGAGCGGGGTCATATTTCAGGGCCCAATGTATGGTAGTAGCTGAGTCATGGATCACAAACACAGAACTCAGTTCCTAAGGACGGCTTCAATGAGACAACCCACCATGTACTCCTACATGGCCTCTCACCGCTACCTTTACCAAATCGTGTTCACACACTTAGCTCTCAATGGTAGGACATGTTCACACACCTCTGATCCATTCCCGATGAATCAGACCTGACACAACTCTAAGCAGTAGCAGGCATGACAAACAAGCATGAATGAGTAGGCACATCAGGGCTCAAACAACTCCTACTCATGCTAGTGGGTTTCATCTATTTACTGTGGCAATGACAGGTCATGCAAAGGATAAAGGGGTTCAGCTACCGCAGCAAGTAACAAATATGTCGTTGTTGTCCTAATGTAGTAAAAGAGAGCAGGAGCGAGAGAGTGGGATTTTATCGGAATGAACAAGGGGGTTTTGCTTGCCTGGCACTTCTGAAGATAGCATTGAGTCTTCATCAGTGTCAACGATCACATCATCGGTATCACGTCTATCGAGAGGGGACAAATACCGGCAACACAGAAGGGAACACAATCAATGCAATGCACAATATGATGCATGCTCATGACATGGCAATATGAATGTGTTTTGAGCTAATGCAACTAGCAACAGATTAAATGAAGTTGGTTTGAATACAAGATTCAAATTCAAACTCCATATGTGATTATTCAAATACCATTTAATTGAATTATGCTAAACAGCAGCTATAAGTTGTTCTAACATGCATGAAAATGGTACAGATGGATTCCTTGAATTTTTCTGATAATTTTTCATATATAAATTATTTAATTTGGAGTTACGGTTGAATTTCTATGATTTTTAGAAGTTTATACAATTTTCTGGAATTTCCTGAATATTTAGAATTAAAATAATTCCAGTAATTCATTATTGCGTCAGCCTGACATCATCATGACGTCAGCGGGTCAACAGGGGCTGGTCCGGGTCAAACCTGACCAGTGGGGTCCACTGGTCAGTGACTAGTGCTGGTTAGTGACACTGACAGGTGGGACCAGGTCAACAGCCACGTCAGCTTGGTCAAAGCTGATGTGTGGGCCCATGGTGGTTAGGTTAAACTTAACAGAAAATGATAAGGATTAAATAAGGGCGTGGGGCCCATACGTCAGCGGCTCTGGGGAGGTTAGCTGGCCGTGATTAGTGCTAATCACGCAGCCACGTCGGCTAGTGACGCCGGCGACCATGGCGACGGCGGAACCTTGCCGAAGTAGCTCGGGATGGCACTACAGGCTGCGGTTGGGCATCCTGAGGGCACCAGGAGGAAGCCCGTGCTCCCGCGCATCTAGGGGGACCCACGAGAGGGCGTGGGGTTGCCGGAGTTGAGCGCGACATCGACCCCGGCGGCGGCCGGAGCTCGGGGGTTCGCGGGACCGGCGCTGTGGTGTGCAAACAAGACGGTTGTCGCGCTAGTTTTACTCTACGGGGCGCAACGAGTGCAACGGACGCATGCGTGGGACCAAAAGGTCACCGGAGCTTCACCGGCGACGAGCCGGTGCGGCGGAGCGTCTCGGCTCCGGTGGAGGGAGCGGCTAGGGGGCGAACTAGGCAACGAGGCATGGGGGAAACGATGCAGCGGCTCACCGCGGTTCTTCTGGTGCTGCTGGCGAGGCAGGGGAGGCACGGGGTCCGGCGAATCGACGGAGGGGATCACCGGCACCCGAGGTCGGAAACGGCGGCGTTGGAGATGCAGCAGAGCTTCTGGCGGGACGTGGCTCAGAGACGGGGTCGAGGGCGACGTCGCGGAGCTCGTGGGCACAACAGAGGGGCGAGGGGGTAGCGGTGGCTGCAGCTACGGCGAAGGCGTCGGCGGCTGCGTTCGGTCGCACTTGGGGAAGGAGCTAGAGGGCGAGGGAGAGAACAGAGAGTGAGGGGAGAGGCAGAGGGGGTTGCGGGGCGTCTCCAGACGCGTCGGGGGCGCCTCGGTGGCAAGCAGGAGGTGGCCAGGGCATCGCCAGCGCTCGCCACCGAGCTGCTTCGGGGCGAGGGGAGGAAGACGACAGGGGGGGA